>NW_026731970.1:0-232500 GCF_028476545.2 Physella acuta
TGTCTGGGCGCCGACCTTAGGGGGCGCCAAAATGGGTTGGAAAAATAAATTGAAAGGTTGAGGGGGGGGGGCGCAAATCGAAAATTTGAGGAGGGGGTGCAAATCGAAATCTTGGGGGGGGGGGGTGCAAATTGAAAGTTTGAGGGGGGGTGCAAATCGAAAAGTTTGTCCCCGGGCGCCAGGAAGGGTCGCTACGCCTCTGGACGTCATGGTTTTGATCTACACTTTTCGGGATCATTCGGTACGTCTAATAAAGAACAACAACAACCAACAACGCCACCAAAACACCAAACAATAACATCAACAGTGATAATAATGATACGCCAAATAAATAAACAACTACCAAATAAACTAACAAATAACAAATAAACTAACAACTAACAAATAAACTAACAACTACCAAATAAACTAACAACTACCAAATAAAATAACACTACAACAAATAAACTAACAACTACAACAAATAAACTAACAACTACCAAATAAACTAACAGCTAACAAATAAACTAACAACTACCAAATAAACTAACAACTACCACATAAAAACTAACAACTACAACAAATAAACTAACAACTACCAAATAAACTAACAGCTAACAAATAAACTAACAACTACCAAATAAACGAACAACTACAACAAATAAACTAACAACTACCAAATAAACTAACAACCACCAAATAAACTAACAACTACCAAATAAACGAACAACTACAACAAATAAACTAACAACTACCAAATAAACTAACAGCTACCAAATAAACTAACAACTACCAAAAAAACTAACAACTACAACAAGAAAACTAACAACTACAACAAATAAACTAACAACTACCAAATAAACTAACAACTACCAAATAAACTAACAGCTACCAAATAAACTAACAACTACAACAAATAAGCTAGAGTTTATCTGCTTCAGAGACCTCAGCATATGAAGGGATATTATGGTCAGTACTAGGCCCAGTCGCCTTTGTTCCCCTTAGGTACCCATCAGGGATGGGTGGATTCTCCAATGATTTGAACCTTGTTTCGAACTCGAGATTCTCGGGTTAGCAGTCTAGCTCTCTACCGCTAGACCACGCCTTCAATATGATACCAATACAGAAATGATACGAATAGACTGTGATTCTCTGTTTTAGAATGAATATATTGAAAACAGGTTTCTGTATAACGTAGGGCTAATTCCCACGTTTTCTTTAACTTGCTTTCTCTGTTTGTCTTTCCAATCAAATCTTGCGATCGAAATTTCTGGCACTTCCCAGTTAGCTAGCGCGCTGAAATTTTCAGGGAAGCTTTCTTTTGGATGACCATTGAATATTCAATTGTTATTATTACTAAATTGATCAATGGAAACATTTTATTGAGCATTTTAGACCGCTATATAATCTATATATATAATCCTCCTCTGCTAGCCATTAGAAAAAAACCAGCGACGCGTACCTCGCGCGCAGTGAAGCGAACGATCACATGTCGCCACAGGCTTAGGGGCAGAGAATTTAGCTTGAACCGAGTTTAAACTTACAGAAGGTAGGCCAGTTTGGGGGAGACGATATGGTCGAGTGGTTGGGCACACGATTGCTATCCCACTCGACACGGGTTCAAATCTATGTGTTCTAGTCAGTAACGTATTCAAACAACGTGTTTTTTACGAGTTGTCTTTTTACGAGTTGTCTTTTTACGAGTTGTCTTTTTACGAGTTGTCTTCGTTTACCCAAAAAAAGTGAAAAGATAAAATCGATAGCAAGATTTTAATGCAAACAAACAGACAAAGACTAAAAAGTAGAAAATAATAATCATTAAAAAAGTTTTAAAAAACCCACGTTTCTGATTGAACTAAAAAGTAGAAAATAAATGCTATAGGCCCTACATCACATTAATGCAAGCGATCACTCTACTATAAGCAAGCAAAAACGTGGGGCGCCGTGATTTTCTTACAGTTTCTAATACTGTTGACTCTCTACAAGCTCCCTAATAAAAGTCAATAGTATTATCTAATCAATAGTAATATAACTTTTACTTCGACGCCCCACGTTTTTGATCGCTTATAGTAGAGTGATCGCTTGCATTATTGTGATGTAGGGCCTATAGCATTTATTTTCTACTTTTTAGTTCAATCAGAAAACGTGGGTTTTTTAAAACTTTTTTAATGATTATTATTATATGACTAAACATTTAACAGGTCTTAAACCATCATTATACAATAATCGCAAGCTTTAACCAATGAAAACGAAATTAACATCTTCCAATCAATCAACGCTATTGACACAAACATCTAAATGCAGCCACGAAGGAAAAAAGCAAGTCTCTCTTATACTAAGCCTCGTCTGCCTTAAACTCAGTTTTGTTGTTCTTCTTTGTTCTTAACTGTAATGTTGGACAGTATTACCTTCAACACAATTAAGTATTACTTGTCAACAATTTATGTGCGCTGACTCTGCTTTTATCTTCCATAGCCTTAGTCCATCAAAGAACAAACTACAAGGCAGCAGCTGTTTGATTTCGGAGTTGTATCTCCTAGATGAGTTGCCATTCCAGCTATTGAGCGTCATCTGCCCGATGGCTCGAACTCGGGACTTTTCATGAGCTTTACCGACTCGACCACACCCACACGCTTTGCTTCAATTATAATGTTTTAATGCAAATTTAAAAAAATATTGCTTGATGTAATTTACATCATTGTTTTCATTAAACGAATTTTAAGCAAGTAATAAATGTTACCCCCCCTTAACAAAACCGCACCCCCCCCCGCACTAAATGAATCATCCACTCTTTAGGTCTACACCCCCCTCACCCCCACCCCAACTACTAGTCACCATTTCTCAGGGGCGAGAACTATCTCCATTTATCGCCTCTCCTACCCCCGACCCTGCCCTTACGACCAGGCGCCACATGGGAATTCCCGAAAACATTTGCGCACCACGAACGACCAAGACATGCGCGTGGCCCTAAAGACACGTCTCTATTTGGATTCGATTAGCTTGGGCATATCGTTCTTGTTGACACGGCTAAATAAGCCATTGCAGTGGGCTGGTCAGTTTGGGCAGGGCAAGGCGTGACCACTACAATGGTCAAACACCCCCCCCCTTCTGGACAATGCACGCGAAATTATAAAGAAAAAGATTCTTTTATTTGTTCTGCTATTCTGAAAAACACTCCCAATCATTTTTTAGATGCAAAGAAAAAAATTTCGATTTTCCCACACGTACATATAACAAACCGTCCATTAAAACAAACTGCATAAAAGTTTTTTCGTTGAAAATCAGAAGATTTCTGACAAAGAAAAAATTGCAAAAAAAAAAATGGTATGATATCCAAACATTTTGCGTGTGGAGATATTTCAACATGATCTGTTTGCGACAGCGGCACTTAACTCACAGTGTTTGTCCATTTGCAAATGTTGATTACCCCCTTTTAATTACTTCCCCTTTTTAGCTGCCCTCTTCTGTCTCTCTCGATTCTCCTATCCTCTCTCGAAGTGATATGAATGTTAGGTGATGGCCGGTATCTACACATACACAACCTAACAAATAACATAACTTCACATACACAACCCCAAACAAGATAACATAACCCACAATACATAACCCCAAACAAATAACATAAATGCACATACACTTTTGAAAATAATTTGTATTTCAACATTTACACCATTTCCGTTCCTTCGTATCAAGGCGTAAAAGGATAGTAAATTAAAAGAGTGATTAGGTTATCTTTGTTTCAGTTTGTTGATATATTTTTTTTCATGATGCGTGTTTTTAAGCTTCCTTTGTCTTTCTTTCTTTCTTTTTCTTCTTTCTTTCTTTCTTTCTTTCTTTCTTTCTTTCTTTTCTTTCTTTCTTTCTTTTCTTTCTTTTCTTTCTTTCTTTCTTTCTTTCTTTCTTTCTTCTTTCTTTCTTTCTTTCTTTCTTTCTCTTTCTTTCCTTCTTTCTTTCCTTTCTTTCTTTCTTTCTTCTTCTTTCTTTCTTTCTTTCGTTCTTTCTTTCTTTCTTTCTTTCTTTCTCTTTCTTCTTCTTTCTTTCTTTCTTTCCTTTCTTTCTTTCTTTCTTTCTTTCTTTCTTTCTTTCTTTTCTTTTCTTTCTTTCTTTCTTTCTTTCTTTCTTTCTTTCTTTCTTTCTTTCTTTCTTTTCTTTCTTTCTTTCTTTCTTTCTTTCTTTCGTTCTTTTCTTTCTTTCTATCTTTCTTTCTTTCTTTCTTTTCTTTCTTTCTTTCTTTCTTTCTTTCTTTCTTCTTTCTTTCTTTCTTTCTTTCTCCTCTTTCTTTCTTTCTCTCTGCAATTCTCCTATCCTCTCTCTCTTTTGTCGAATTCTTCTGTCTTCTCTCTCTGTCTCTCCCTCTTTCTCCTCACTCTCATTCTCTCACCTCCATGTCCAAACACATTCTCCCTCAACCTATCTCTCAATCACGTGCACTCCTCCTCTTCCCCCCCCCCTTCCCCCTCTAGTTATACAATCCTCACAAATACAGCATAGCTTAACCTCCCTCTCCCCATTAATTGCCATCGACACCCAACACAAAAAAAAACATCCGTTTTCTGGAATTAAAGAACCCCCTAGCAATAGCCCCTGGCCGCGTCAACAAAACATGAAACAACGAACTCAACCCCTCCCAGATGTTGTAATACAACCCTACCCTTAACAACCCAATTATATCATCCTTTAACTAACCCTCACCTCACCTATAACTAACCCCAAACCCTCCCCCAAACTCTACTTATTCAATATTTATAAACAAAACCATTCAAGCCTAACAAAAAGGGGCTGTAACTCCCCATCTGGTTACTCTTATGTTTTATTTATTTAAATCTCGCTCACTTCCACCCTAACCCCTGCTCATATAATCTACTTTTTCCACCTTAATTTCACTTCGACTGTTAAACTAGGCAACGACTTTTAAACGGCGTTCGCAGAGACAGGGGAGGTGAACCATGGGGCAGGTGGTGGGGGGCGCAGGGGTGTTGAAGCGTAGGGCAGCTGGGGGCGTACGGGTGTCACGTGGGAGTCAGTGAACGAAAGCGAGTGGACTATTTGAACTTTTGGTAACATAAAAACAAACGGCTAATGTTTTCACCACAACTGCTCACCCCCCCCCCCCCCCCGAACCTGCTCTGCGCCGCTCTTGCCCCCGGGGTCGATCCTCCCTCCTCCCCCACCCCGCCTCTCTGTTTCCCACGAAATTAATTTCCCCTTAACTATACTAATGCTTTTAAAAGTTATCCCCCATTCCCACGAGTTCCTTCCCCTTTTAATAAAAAAAAAGTCCAGTATCTTCCACCTGACTTAACCATTCAGAACTGAGATTAATAATAAAACACACAATAAAACTGTTGCTTACATACTTAACTAGTGGTAAAGCGTTAGCACTAGTTTGAAAAGCGTTTACTAGTAGAGACCACATCTAAGAAACGTTCTTTTTTTAAAGTATCCCCCCACTTTCTTTGAAACTTGATGTATGTCGAGAAAAGTTAGAGTAGACACTCCTTAAGGTCAAATCGTGCAAAAACGCGGAAGTCTGTTGCATAGATTAATCTATCAAAGGAACCAAAAGTACCAGCCTGAGTCTACTCAGAAATAACGAGTACCCAGCGTGCTTACTTGAATAGTGCCTGCATTTTTTCCACACTCTCAATCTGCTAAGTCAAGTCAAATTTACATGAAATTAGTAATTAGCTTTTTTTAAAGGGGAAACAGCCAGCCAATGACGGAAAAATCTAGATGTAAACAAAAAAACAAAAAAAAACACCATACCGAAATATTTACATTTGTTAGATCACCCACATACAACCCCTCACACCAAACAACTAGCTATGCTCATCGAAAATGTTCCACTACCACTATAAAAAGTTAAACCTTTATAAATAAAATGATCTATTTTACCACGTGACTGTATGAAAGGGTCATAGATCAACCTAAAGGTGACCAGGTAACAAGGCCATCGGCCAGAGTTTACTTGTTAGTCCGTTGAACCCTTATCCTGATGGATTTTCCCATTGGATTATCAATCAACTAAATTGATTAAATAGACAACAGGGTTAATAATTAATCAAATATCTTTATGTTAAAATATTTTAGTACATATTTTATTGAAGTATCTTAAAATAACTCAACAATTATTCCACTTTTATAAATGATTGACTTAATACTTAATATAACTACATTTATTATGTAAGGTTTTATCAATTCTCAAAAAAAAATGTACGAGTTTATCGACAGTTATAAGTGTGCCTTTTAAACACGGTACGGTTGAATGTATATTTAAAAGGTTGGACTACGGAATGTTTTATAAAACGTGTAAGCAAAAGTAGATTTACGTTACAAATGAATACCCCCCCTTCCCTCATCATTACCCCTCTCCAACCACCTAAGCGGTAGAGCGCTAGACCGCTAACCTGAAAGTTTCGATTTCAATCCGGGCCCAAATAAGAAAACGTCCCTGAGTCCACCCAGCTCGGATAGGTACCCAACTCATGTTAGGGAGAGTAATGACGGCTGGGCATAGTGCTGGCAACACTATCTCTTTTTATATGCCGAGGTCACCGAAACAAGTGAACTCTACTTCACTTGCCCCATAGACCGTCAGGTTTGAAAGCAACTTGACTTACTTTACTAACACCTCTATGCCACTTGTCTGACACTTCCCTATTACTTGTCTGAAAACTATTATGACACCCCGAAGACACGTTTGTAACAACCCTATCATATATGACACCATCCTCACAATCCTACCATCCTGACAACCCTACCATCCTGACTATCTTTACCACCCCATTACATCAATATTTGTCCACCTATAACATCCTTTATCGCGCCACAACAATCCCACCCACCCCCACCCACCCCCCTCCCCCACCCCACAACCTGACACCACACACTCATAAAATGTCAGAAATCTGCCAATCTCATCAAAAGATCCCTTATCTGTATATCTGTATACACTCCTTCTCACCCTCACCCCCAATACGACCCCACCCAATTTCCTGCCTCCCATCCCCCCCCCCCCCTCAGCCTACAACTATTCCATGTTAATCCTCCATCCATCCATATAACGGTGGCACATTCTGAATTCCCAAAATATTGACCACGCCCATTTAGCGACGGTAATTGCCCATTCCAGTTCACTGATGCTCGAAAAAAGGTCATGTAGACAAGCAAAGCGAAAGTAGAAAAAAAATTAAAAAAATAAACATAAAGCATGTAAAAACAAAACTCATCTGTGCATGTAAATTATCGATTAAGGTGAGGTAAAAGTGCGGTAAAGGTGAGGTAGAAGTGAAGTACAGGTGAGTGGCAGTGAGGTAGAATTGAGGTAGATGTAAAGTACAAGCGAATTCGAAGTAAGGTAAGTATGAGTTAGACATGAGGTAGAAGTGAGGTAGAGAAAATGAAGAAGTAAGGTAAAGGTGTGGTAGAACTGAGGTAGAGGTGAGATAAAGGTGAGTTAGACATGAGGTAGAAGTGAGGTAAAGAAATGAAGAAGTGAGGTAAAGGTGAGGTAGAATTGAGGTAGAAGTGCGGTAGAAGTGAGGTAGAAGTGAGGTAAAGAAAATGAAGAAATGAGGTAAAGGTGAGGTAGAAATGAGTTAGAAGTGAGGTAGAAGTGAGGTAGAAGTGAGGTAAGAAAATGAAAAAGTAAGGTAAAGGTGTGGTAGAAATGAGGTAGAGGTGAGATAAAGGTGAGTAGACATGAGGTAGAAGTGAGGTAAAGAAAATGAAGAAGTGAGGTAAAGGTGAGGTAGAAGTGAGGTAAGAAGTGAGGTAGAAGTGAGGTAGAAGTGAGGTAAAGACAAATGAAGAAGTGAGGTAAAGGTGAGGTAGAATTGAGGTAGAAGTGAGGTAGAAGTGAGGTAGAAGTGAGGTAAAGAAAATGAAGAAATGAGGTAAAGGTGAGGTAGAAATGAGTTAGAAGTGAGGTAGAAGTGAGGTAGAAGTGAGGTAAAGAAAATGAAAAAGTAAGGTAAAGGTGTGGTAGAAATGAGGTAGAGGTGAGATAAAGGTGAGTTAGACATGAGGTAGAAGTGAGGTAAAGAAAAATGAAGAAGTGAGGTAAAGGTGAGGTAGAAGTGAGGTAGAAGTGAGGTAGAAGTGAGGTAGAAGTGAGGTAAAGAAAATGAAGAAGTGAGGTAAAGGTGAGGTAGAATTGAGGTAGAAGTGAGGTAGAAGTGAGGTAAAGAACATGAAGAAATGAGGTAACGGTGAGGTAGAAATGAGGTAGAGTGAGGTAGAAGTGATGGTAGAAGTGATGTAAAGAAAATGAAGAAGTAAGGTAAAGGTGTGGTAGAAATGAGGTAGAGGTGAGATAAAGGTGAGTTAGACCATGAGGTAGAAGTGAGGTAAAGAAAATGAAGAAGTGAGGTAAAGGTGAGGTAGAAGTGAGGTAGAAGTGAGGTAGAAGTGAGGTAGAAGTGAGGTAAAGAAAATGAAGAAGTGAGGTAAAGGTGAGGTAGAATTGAGGTAGAAGTGAGGTAGAAGTGAGGTAGAAGTGAGGTAAAGAAAATGAAGAAATGAGGTAAAGGTAAGGTAGAAATGAGGTAGAAGTGGGGTAAAGAAAATGAAGAAGTGAGGTAAAAGTGAGGTAGAAATGAGGTAGAAGTGAGGTAATGCAAAAGAAGAAGTGAGGTAAAGGTGAGGTAGAAATGAGGTAGAAGTGAGGTATAAAAAGAAGAAGTGAGGTAAAGGTGAGGTAGAAGTGAGGTTAAGGTGTGGGAGAAGTGAGGTAAAGGTGAGGTAGAAATGAGTTAGAAGTGAGGTACAGAAAATATATAACTGAGGTAAACGTGAGGTAGAAGTGAGGTAAAGGTGTGGCGCCGATGCAGAGATAACCATCAGCCTGTCAGGAACGAAATGGGGTGAAAGATTTGAGCAATCGATAACTGGTTACTTTCGATTTGTATCAGAGGGTTGTTCAAACAGTGGAGATCCCAGGGAGCCTAGGTGGGGTTATGTAGGGATAGTGGATAAGCTGGGATAAGGGCTAAGGGCGGTGTGAACATAGTGAGGTAATCTGGATGATGGTGGTGTAAAAATTGGTGTGTATTAGGATAGGCTGGGATAACTGGGGGTGTGAACATACGGGTGTTGTGGGATTAGCTGGGATAAGTGAATTGAAAATATAAGAATAGCGGGATATGCAGGAATAAATTTGGTAAAATCACTATGATATACAGGACTGGGTTATGAAAATAAAATATAGATTGATATAATGGATTTATTATTTGTTAATTCGCATAGTGTAAAGAGGGATAGGCTATATAAGCGAGGTGCAATCACAGGAGAATACCCGTATAAAATAAATTGACGAAGGTTTGAACATCGGAAAAAGTGGCAGAATACGATTGAACATAGATCAAAATAGAGGACAGGGGGTGGTACTTTACAACAGCAGGTGAACTTTCAACGCAGAGCTACACTACTGTCTAGACTAATACAGACACAACCATTGGTATAGGCCTACTACTCGACTGTGGGACGACGTGGTCGACTGGTAGAGTGTTTGGCTGCTAGCCCGAAGGTCTCGAGTTCAGTTCTTGTTTCGGAATAGTGACTGTAAGTCTATACTGAGCCCACCCAGCTCTGATGGGTACCTGACTCACGTTGGGAAAGTAAGGGGCTGGACAATGTGCTGACCAACCCTTCATATGCCGAGTCAAGAGATATTTGAACTTACATTCATCCTGCCCCGTGGATCGCTAGGTCTAAAGAGGAACTTTTCCACCACCACGGCCATATTGCTAAATACATTTCTAATAAAGTTATTAAGCAGTCAAGTTATCGCCCATGTTGGTAAATTCATGTCAAAAAAACCTAGAATTATTACCCTTGGTTAAGCACTTTTCTCTAAGCCACATACTTTCTTATCTGTTTTTCTCTTTTATGACTAACAAACCCCAATTCCTCAGTAATAAAAAAATCCACCAACCTACGCCCATAAAATCTAAAAACTGAAATCAAAACAACAAATTCGAAACAAACTATGTCTATGTATCTGACTATGAAATGGATTCATCTGTAATAAAATACTTAAAAAAACTTTTTAAAAAACCACGTTTTTCTTGTGGACTAAAAAGTAGAAAATAACTATTTACATACATTTGATGACAAAAAACGTGGGTACGTTCACCATCAAAATTTCCCGACCCATCTGCCCGACCCACGTTTTTTTGTCATCAAATGTATGTAAATAGTTATTTTCTACTTTTTAGTCCACAAGAAAAACGTGGTTTTTTAAAAAGTTTTTTTTAAGTATTTTATTTCCTCCTTTTTAGTCCGTTGCTACACATGAAAAACGTGGTTTTTAAAAGTTTTTTATATAGTTTATTTTCTACTTTATCTAATCACTTGATTAAGTATGACTTGACTAAGTGTTTTAAATACACGGACTAAAAAAAATCTTGAGCGACCGATACGCTTTAAACAGAGAAAGGGTGTAATTTACGTTTGCTGGCGTGGAGATCTACTCACGAATCACGTGATCAAATCTCCCATAAACAAACAAATAAACGCGAAGCTGAGTTAAGGAAAAACGTGTTTATGTGTATTTTTAGCAATGCCCAGCGTACCAACCGTGTCACCGTTAACAATGTGTTACCGTGTCCGTTCTCCTTTTTAGTCCGTTGCTACACATGAAAAACGTGGTTTTTAAAAAAGTGTTTATAAATACACGGACTAAAAATCTTGAGCGACCAGGATTCGAACCTGGGTTGTCGCGAAGTACTAACCACTATACGATCACGGCCAGCGCGCTCACATCGATTGGGGCCGAAGTAACTGTGTCAATAGGCTTCAAGTCTTGTCGGTATCTTTAGAAATCATGTCCTCAATTTTATGGTCCTTGGGGCGTAATTAAATTAAGCTAATTACGGTCACTAATTGCTAGTTTTTATGATTGCATCTGAAATTGTTAGGCGAAAGTAGCATGCATGCCAAATTTCAGGTCTGTAGAGCAATCAGAAGTGGGCTAATTTTCGATGTCAATTTTAACAACAAACATCCAAACAACCAAACAAACGCGAAGCTGAGTTAAGAAAAACGTTTTAATAAAAACATCAAACGTATCAAGAATATGACAAATAACGGAACAGAATAAAAGAAAACCGAATTTACTTTCAAAAATCGGACTCGACCCAGATACAAAGAATACCAACAACGACAGAGAAAATAGGAACTGTTTCACGTGTACACAAGTTTTGTACACGTAGTACACAAGTCTCGTCCACGCGGGATCGCGAGTAAACAAGACTCGGAGTAATCTCCCCCTGATTGGGATGGTACCGCCATTGATCTGACGCGGTATCGATTCCACCAGCACCAAATCACGACGTTTAGTTCTAATACCGGATGTACCAAAGCGGCCATTGTAACGCTTTTGTACCGCCCCGTAATAAAGTAATAAATAACGTCGGCAAATCGATGGGAAGTAGATGTTTTATGAAAGAAGTGTGAAAACAGAAAGGAAGAGGGGGGGGGGGAGGGGGTGCCATAAAGACGGTTATTTTCTGTCACGTGACCGTGGTTTAATCACGTGATGGGGGACTGTATTCTTGGACCCAGCGACCGTTTCCAAGTCGAAATTAATCATTTGGCAACAAGCGGTCGTTGCTACTGAAACAGACAAAACGTGTGGGGGGGGGGGGGGAGGGGGGAGGCATTCATAACCCTCTTGGATCTTAAAGCGTTATTTGTCAGACAAAAAAAAGATTAGCTAGAGAGTTCTAGTTTGGGAAGTTTAGTACATATTTCATACATCCGCCATGTTGATTCGCATATTGAAACATCATGCTATTCCCAGAAGTCTTATTAAAAATACATTAGGGTTAAAAAGTTTTATTTGCCTGTATCGGTGTGTTGAATATGAATTCGTTACCACAAAATTTCACATATAAAAACCTGAGTGGTTGAGTAGTAGAGCATCACTAGTGAACCCAGAAGTCAGGAGCTAAATGTATTGCACTTGATCGTACAGCACGTTGATAAGCTTCTTCAACTGATATAGAGAGAGACTATAAAAATCCTATGACAAAAATCAATTTGAGAAACCATACGTACTGTTTTTAGGAAATATATTGTTTAAAAAAAAGAAGAGAAAATGATTAGGGATAGAAACATTCCTCGTGAAATAAGTGTACACATCGCTGTAAAAATGGGTTCACTAGGGTCAAAGGTCGAAGGATATTTAAAAATTTTAAATTTTTCATAGGATATTTATAAGTTTTCAATTAGAAATTCTAGATTACTGCACATCTGCATAACAGTATGATGTGATATCCTGGAGACATGTAAACGTTTATTAGGCCTTAATTGCCATTGGATTATTTTCTTATAATCAACTTACGACCATGACTGCATAATCTCGTTATCAATCTAACTCTAACGCTCTTTTGAACTAACACTTGGAAGACACTAAATAAACCCTAAAATTACTTTATCAACCATAGAATAATACCCGCTTGAAACAAATCTCCTTCTCCTAACCCCATTTCTAAATCAAAACTTTTATTTCTGAACACAACAACACCGGTCAATGAACGTATGGTGCCCGCAAGGGCTGCGGTACCTGTTTAACTAAAGTTTTACTCAATCCTGGCCACTCCTAGCTGCCATGTCAGAAACTTGTCAAAAAAACTTGTCAAAAAAAACTTGTCAAAAAAACTTGTCAAAAAAAACTTGTCAAAAAAACTTGTCAAAAAAAACTTGTTACACGCTGTGACAAGTTTGGCAGTGAGCGACTTGTGCCCCGCATATCGACCAGCAGCCGACACCGTTACCAAAAGTGGCCTTGACCCAATTTATAACATCCGGAGCAGGCGATGTCGTCTTGCTGACACTTCCGGTCGGCCATGTCTGGGCACGACCTCGGTCAGCTGACGCGAGGGTGACCTACTTCTTATCCATTTGCTCTCCGGGTCAGCGTAGTGAATGGGCTCGTTAAGGAAGACGGCTGGGTCTATATGTGACCCACACGGGTCCGGTTAATCTAAATACCGATGGTCGGTCTCCGTGACTACGTTAAAAGCTTTTCTTTGACATTATTTCTCTAGAACACGGCTTCACTTTGAGATGCCATAAAGACTTTTTGGACGTCTTTTTTTGACGTATGGACGTCAATCGAGTAAGGCGGCCAGGCTAAAAGACGTCTTGATGTTCATTACTTTCATAGCGTCTTACAGATTCAGGGACAACCTACAGAATTATGAACGTCCTGACGATGTATTGAATTCCTTCAAACTAATTGGCGTCCTACGAAATGCTTTCAACGTCCTTCAAATTCGCGGACCTCGTACATGTTCATGGACGTCTTACATACTCATAAACACTTACTGACGTCTGCAGACTCATAAACACTTACTGACGTCTACAGACTCATAAACACTTACTGACGTCTACAGACTCATAAACACTTACTGACGTCTACAGACTCATAAACACTTACTGACGTCCTACAGACTCATAAACACTTACTGACGTCCTACAGACTCATAAACACTTACTGACGTCTACAGACTCATAAACACTTACTGACGTCTACAGACTCATAAACACTTACTGACGTCTACAGACTCATAAACACTTACTGACGTCCTACAGACTCATAAACACTTACTGACGTCCTACAGACTCATAAACACTTACTGACGTCTACAGACTCATAAACACTTACTGACGTCTACAGACTCATAAACACTTACTGACGTCCTACAGACTCATAAACACTTACTGACGTCTGCAGACTCATAAACACTTACTGACGTCCTACAGACTCATAAACACTTACTGACGTCTACAGACTCATAAACACTTACTGACGTCCTACAGAAACAAGGACGTCATATGAAAACTATGACGTTCTACTTTATTATAGATACCCCACATACATATAAGGCGGCGTGGTCGAATAGGAGAGCTTTCGTGTCTTGATCGAAGGTCTCGACTTCGGATCTCGGTCCTGATTCGGGAAAAAGCAAATGTGCAACGCCTATTTTGTGTACTATTTAACGTTAATTACTGCACGGTAGATGAAAACTACTGCGCGGCCGCACAATCGCGCATCTTGCAGGGAACATTGCTCGAAACTACAGGGCATTTCTGAGTTCACACAGTTCTAATGCGTACCTGACTACGTTATGGAAAGTAACAGTAGCTGGGCATAATGCTGACCACACCGTCCCCTCATCTTCCGAGGTCAGGAAACATATGAACTCTACTTCATGTACCTATATGTCTATAAGGATAGTTTACTTTATACACATATGAACAGTGTTTCTTCCAGGCATCTCTTCGAATTTATATAGAAAATATATACTTTTAACAGTATCCGCACCCCCCACCCACCAGAAATTTTAGTCCGTCCCCCCCTTCCGAAAATTTCAAGTGCCCCCCCCCCCCCCCCACCCGGGAGGAAAAATCTGGAAGAAACAAAGAAACATATGAATGCCTTAGCTACAATAGAAAGTCTTACAGAAAAACGCACATCCTACTTCCTCTCTACAAGCAATAAATTCTCCAGACAGGTTCTCACACACCACGGTATAAGACCACTTTAAACATCACGTGGCAGACACGTCATCAGCCTCCACATCTTGAAACCGTCACATCGACAACATCAACAAACGTGAAAAAGGTCTGTGACATTTTTTTCTATAATATAAACACAGAATTTTGCCTGTCACATGCCCACCCCGTCCCTGTCCACTTCACCCCCCCCCACCCCCCCCCCAGTCTCCATCCTCCTGTCCCCCAGCAAACTTAATTTTGAAGCACGTGCCACAGCACTCTCCCCCCCCCCCCCACCACCAACTACCACCCCCCCCCCCCCATTCCAGTCTCCCGAACAATTTACGACATCAGTCATAAACCAGGCACTGTCCGGAAGCGCTGCTAGTGAACGGAACCTGGTACGGCTAATCAATCAATGCCCACCTGACGGACGAGTGTTCTATACCCCGCATTGGCCGTCAATAAATCAGCGCTACATTAGAGGTACACCCTGACCCTCAATCACTACCCCCCACCCCCCCGCCATGTACTGCATTAGTTACATAACTTGCCCCCCCCCCCCCTTCTTACATTAGTGACATAAACTCCCCACACCCCTCCCGTACTGCATTAATAGCGTAGCCTTTCCCTCACCCTAACCCCGATCAACTGCATCCACCCCCCCCCCCCCCCCACCCCCTCATAAATCCAATGAACATAACAACGATTTCATCAGTAACCTTGTCCATGATACATAATGACGTCTATAATATCCGAGGCTTAATTATGATTGTCATTTAACATCACGTAAAGTGGCATGCATGTCTTTAAATGATAATCATCAATTAAAAGCTCCAACTTAATATAATGTTGATGATTTATAAAGCAAATGTCTGACTAAATGAGAACACATATGTATTTTATTACAACAATATGTAATTCTTGTTAAATAAGCAATATCCTGCACTAGACACAATCATTCTCCCCCCCCAGGATAATAAAAAAACACTAACTTACGTTGATGTGGGTACCTTATTTATGGCATTAACATGTTCTTGTGGGTAGCCTATGGTATAACAGATTTTTATGTTGATGTGGGTAGTCTATGGTATAACAGATTCTTACATTGAGATGATTAGCCTATTGTACTGCAGACTTTCATGTTGATGTGGGCTACTTGCTGTATAAAGTTCTTATTTTACACCTAACGATTCATATGGCAGATGAAGTAGAGTTCATGATTCTGTGACTTCAGCATACGCATTATGCCCAGCCGTCTTTATATTCCCCAAAGTAAGTCAGTTACTCATCACAGCTGAGTGGACTCAGGGATATTCTACAGTCTCCTGTCCATAAGGAGCTTCGAACACGAGACCTTCGTGATAGTAATCGAGCAAACTACCACCCGACCATGCCGTCACATACCCAACTATATAACATGACTTAGGTAATGATGGCAGATATATATTGTGAATTGCAAAATTTACGACATTCAAAATCTAAAAATCTATTAATGTGTACTTCAACATCCTTGGTTATTTAGTTCTTTCCAAATATTATATCACAGCGATCAGAACCCAAAAGCCCGATGGTTTCCCCCCCCCCCCCCCCCCCCCACAACCTCATGTAGGGACGCCTTTCCACCCATCACGACGCCGTTATTGAAATGTTTCCAACAAAAACATGCCCCATGCCCCCCCCCCCCCACTCTTCCTCGCAAAAAAACAAAAGCCCGCTGTGTTTCTGATAAGGCCCGCCACTTTATTAAGAGTTATCGGCCCTTGTTTTATTATGATTTATCCGCCCCTGTTTCGCAAACCTGCTCACCGTTTCCCTGATAACCCGGCCCTGTTTATCAGACGACAAGACACGCGCACAGTTTTGTCACTCGTCTGCTGCTAGTCTGGATGCACGTGCGTCGTCTCTATCAGTGGCTCCCTCTACTCTTCCCGTCAGTGCTAAAAATAGACGCAATACGAACTCTACAGCAAGATTGCTACACTACAAATGATAAAAGAAAATGTAATTAGTGAAACGTTAAATAATTGTTGGGTTGAGATTAGGCGATCATAATTAGAAAAATAATGCATGGGTTGTCCAATTAGGACCTTGATATTTCTGTAGTTGATTAAGGGTTTAATTAATTCAATGTTTAAAAAAACATGAGGCTTTGGTGGCTCAATGTTGATAAAGGGTTTAGTTGAGGGTTGATAAAGGGTTAAGTTAAGGGTTGATAAAGGGTTTAGTTAAGGGTTGATAAAGGGTTTAGTTAAGGGTTGATAACGGGTTTAGTTAAGGGTTGATAACGGGTTTAGTTAAGGGTTAATAAAGGGTTTAGTTAAGGGTTGATAAAGGGTTTAGTTAAGGGTTGATAAAGGGTTAAGTTAAGGGTTGATAAAGGGTTTAGTTAAGGGTTGATAAAGGGTTTAGTTAAGGGTTGATAACGGGTTTAGTTAAGGGTTGATAACGGGTTTAGTTAAGGGTTAATAAAGGGTTTAGTTAAGGGTTGATAAAGGGTTTAGTTAAGGGTTGATAAAGGGTTTAGTTAAGAGTTGATAAAGGGTTTAGTTAAGGGTTGATAAAGGGTTTAGTTATGGGTTGATAAAGGGTTTAGTTAAGGGTTGATAAAGGGTTTAGTTAAGGGTTGATAAAGGGTTTAGTTAAGGGTTGATAAAGGGTTTAGTTAAGGGTTGATAAAGGGTTTAGTTATGGGTTGATAAAGGGTTTAGTTAAGGGTTGATAAAGGGTTTAGTTAAGGGTTGATAAAGGGTTTAGTTAAGGGTTGATAAAGGGTTTAGTTAAGGGTTGATAAAGGGTTTAGTTAAGGGTTGATAAAGGGTTTAGTTAAGGGTTGATAAAGGGTTTAGTTAAGGGTTGATAAAGGGTTTAGTTAAGGGTTGATAAAGGGTTTAGTTAAGGGTTGATAAAGGGTTTAGTTAACGGTTGATAAAGGGTTTAGTTAAGGGTTGATAAAGGGTTTAGTTAAGGGTTAATAAATGGTTTAATAAGGGTTGATAAAGGGTTTAATTAAGGGTTAATAAATGGTATAGTTAAGGGTTGATACAGGGTTAGTTAAGGGTTGATAAAGGGTTTAGTTAAGGGTTGATAAAGGGTTTAGTTAAGGGTTAATAAATGGTTTAATAAGGGTTGATAAAGGGTTTAGTTAAGGGTTGATAAAGGGTTTAGTTAAGGGTTGATAAAGGGTTTAGTTAAGGGTTGATAAAGGGTTTAGTTAAGGGTTGTTCAATGATTTAGTTGTTCAATGTTGTTTTTCTCGTTCGTTCATAATTGTAACGTTGGAAGAGATCCCCTCCAACACAATTAAGCGTTACGTGTCAACTAGTTATGCACCATTGAGGCCTTTGACTTCGATTTCAACCTGCTTTTCTTTTTGGATTTGCTTCCATAGCCTTTGTCCAACCAAGAACAAACTACAAGGTAGCAGTTGTTTGATTTTGGAGTTTTCCGTCCTAGACGGGTTGTGTCTCCAACTCGGGACTTTTCGGTTCAGCAGGCATGAGCTTTACCGACCCGACCACGCCTACCCCTGTTTCAATGTTGAAAAAGACCTTAGTAGTAGATAAGTCTGGTAATGTTACGGTTGTAAGATTGATAAGTTACCCTATAGGTCCAGGCCTGTCGATTGGGCAGATGAAGTAGGGTGAACCAGATTCTGTGACTTCAGCATATGACATAATAGTGGAATCGGTTCTATGGTAAACTATTTTCATCATCACTAACTAGAGTCAGGTACTCATCAGAGCTGGGTGGACTCTGGGAAAACATATTGATAATCGCGTCACAAGGTTGGATGGGTGAGGTATGGACCGCATCGAAAATTGTAAGATCTACAGTCAGAACTAAATTTAATCCAGTTAAAACCAATGAAGAACTAGGGGAGAAGGGTGACACCAAACAGAAAAAGCAAATTTTTAGGATGGAGGTAGGGGAGGGTGTGTGTGACACCCCCAGTGACCGCTCCGAGTGACACCCAACCTGGTTACGTCACTGTCTAGGGAGCGAATTTTAGACTTTCGAGTGTTCTATCGTCCGACCATGTGGCTCCTCACACGTTTAAAGAAAGTCGTAAAAAATTCAACTTCGCAAAATTAATCAGTTCAACCATATAGAGCGACAAATATGCCGAATATTATCAAACCTATTGAATGGAATTTTTTCCCTACTATATTCATACATTCTCCATCCAGTATTAAAAACGTATCATCATAGCATAATAATATGAAATTTTTGTTACGTGTAATGAACAAGTAAACTTGAATAAACCAAGATATCCACATTTTATGTGTATTATGTGTAACTGTAATCGCGTAAGACGCCATGCAAGGGAAATAACTATCTACAATTTGAACGGACGTCACTTAATTAGAGTATCCCATATTTTCTAACAACAAGGCCAACTGCTAAAAGTGACAATCAAAGCTAAAAAATCGGTCAATAAAAGAGGAGGCGACATGTAGTCGGTGTAAGCTCCCAATCAGCATTATCTCCCTTAGCAGCCCAGAGCCTATTTTTAGAAGCGTTTTTCCCGATCAATGATGTATACAATGATAACAAAGCGGGGTTTCCCACTGGCTCTTTGAAGGCGAAAGTACAGTGGTCTGGAAAAGGGTGGGGGTCGGGGCTAGGGTGCATCAAGTGTCAATCGTGTCTGACTCCTGCGTCATAATAATTTTATTCCTCGCGTCAAATAGACGCGATAGCCATCTCTACGATCAGCCGTAGTTATGGCGCCGGGAACCCAAACTTAACCTTGACCTTTACGTATTCTCATATTTTCACCTTTTACAAAGACGGCACGACAGTAGTTATTTATTCAAAACGCCAGTGATCTAGATTATTTTATAACGTTAATCATGATAGATTACTTTTTATCTTTTCTTCAAAGAGACGCACACGCTTCAATCAAACAGCTTTATCGATCGTCCATTATGAGGTTTCTTAATTATAGCCATTTTATAACCAGCACAATATCTTAAATCGTGGTCACAGAATGCAAGACTCATACATGACGTCATAGATTCACCCCTCCACCTTTAAAAAAAAAATTATGTCCCTAAAAGTATTTCGTTATTGAAATCCCCACTCCCTTTTCAATATTCACTAAATTAAGCGTGTGATGTAATTTTGATTGACACCTCACTCAAATTACAAGTTCCCATAATAACTTGGGGTTAAATATTTTATTCAGCCGTATTCAAATACTAGAAACCTATAGCTTTTAAGATATAGGTTATATGTATGTACAACAGCGTAGCGACCCTTCCCGGCGCTTCGGGGACAAATTTTCAATCTGGCGCCCCCCCCCCCCCCCATATATTTTTTTATATTTATAATGCAAAGTTGCAGCAAAAATGAGCTTTTATTTTTTTTCCTACACATTTTGGCGCCCCCTAGGGTCGGCGCCCGGTGACATATGTAACCCCCCCCCTCCCCCCCCCCCCACGCTACGCCTTTATGTATGTAGTATCAAGACTTCATGTAGGTGTTACACAGTACAAACAACGTTTAGAAAACGGCTAGCAGTTTAAAAACTATAAAACTACTTCCACACAAAGCTCTCAAACTTGAAGTCACGACGACATGAAAAGAAATACCATCAGGTCACGCTGACCCCTGTCGTCCCAGACATCTGCTGACCCCATCTGTCCACGCGTCGTCACGTGACCTTGGGTTATCACCCCAGGTACCGCCCCGCGACCCACGGGGCCCCGAGTTAGGGCCCACCCTGGCACCATTAACTGACCAAGGTGAGAACGCCAGCATATGGTCCCTATAAAAACAATGGGGTGGGGGGAATGGGGTGGGGCTCTAACGCCTGGGTCTGAGCGTCAAACTGCATGTTTAATCAGGTCATTTGTTTACTCTCAATCTAATCATCGCTGCCATGCAGAGGGTGGGGAAGTGGGGAGGGTGTGGGGGGGGGGGTATAAAATTAAGAGATATTCTATACTGATGAATAGAGTGAAACTAAGATTAATTAGTTCATTAAAGATAACACGTGACCTCCAAATATTGGTGATTTTTTTTTCCATTTATCGTACCGACATCCTGCGGTATGGTTTAAAAGTAAAGTAAAGAATTCTCTTTTTCTCTGTAGATCTAGTGCTCCATTGGGCAGATGAAGTAGAGTTCATATATTTCTTGACTTCGGTATATGAAATGAAAAATGTTGTCAGCACTATGCCCAATCTCATT
Organism: Physella acuta; assembly: GCF_028476545.2. NCBI lineage: Eukaryota > Metazoa > Mollusca > Gastropoda > Physidae > Physella > Physella acuta. The sequence continues at coordinate 20,683 of NW_026731970.1, forward strand.
TACTTTCCCTAACATGAATTAGTTACCCATCAGAGCTGGGTGGACTCAGGGACGTCCAACCGATTTGAGCATGCATTCGAACTCGAGACTTTCGGGTTAGCTGTTCAGCGCTCTACCGCTTAAACCACGCCTTCCCAGCAAGGTTTAGGGTTGATTGTGGGGTAACCGAGTGAGTTGGGTTTGGCTTTATTTAACAGTATAGAAATATCAGTAGTTTTTCAGTGTTCTGAAACTCTGGGCTGCACATATGTGCGTCTACCTCTGACAGCTGCACATATGTACGCACAACTTATATCAATGAGAGTTTGCACAACCGCACTTGTAAAGGTTCCCGCTGCACAAATGTGCACCCACCTCTGATATAAAACAGGTGTTATCATATAACCATGCACATGCCAGGCACTAATTAGCAGACATTTTTGAATAGAGAAGAAAGAAAAAAGGGACAGTCTGACCCTTAATTAGTTTGTGCAACATCTGGCGTACAGACCTGATTTTAATTGTTTGTTCATTAATTAACTTTTTACTTCATTAAGGAAAGTATCTGCTGACAAAGCTATACAGAAGACAGCGACGGAAAAATAAATTTATTAAGTTAACTTTATAGACCATTTAAACGATATGTTACGGTTAACAGGAAATTGCAATTGCCACTAGTTCAACCCCCCCCCCCCCCTAACCCCTTTTACCTACAAACATACAAAATAGAAGCAATTAGTTTTGCTGACCCCACCTATATGTTCATTAGGCAACGTTTTATTCCAGTGTTTTTCCTTCGGGGTGGGGGGGAGCAAGGGGGTGGGGGGGGGCACTGCCCGGAGCACAAATACTGCCTCCGTCAATCTCCTAACCAGATAATAAAAGTATATAATTTAAGTAGACAATAAAGTAAGAAATGTTCCCTTTTCAAACCTGACGGTCTATGGGGCAAGTGAAGTAGAGTTCACTTGTTTCTGTGACCTCGGCATATGAAGAGATAGTGTCGTCAGCACTATGCCCAGCCGCCTTTACTTTCCCTACCCATTAGAGTTGGGTGGACTCAGTGACGGTCTTCTGGCTTGAACCCGGATTCGAACTCGAGACTTACGGGTTAGCAGTCCAGCTCTCTACCGCTAGACCACTCGGTCCCATAAAAAGACAATATTTACTTTAAAATAGTGTCCGCCCCCATCCATCCTAATTTTCGAGTGCCCTATAACAATATTTGAGCAACTCTACTTAGAGATGTTATACAATTTGTATAAATAAAATGTATGATTATTAATGAGGACGGCGACAACATAGGGTTTGTATTGGAGGGGGGGGGGGGGGGTGTCTCACATAGGTGGGGTGAAGTCTGACAGAGGGGGGGGGGGGGGTGGAGCAGGAGTAAAAATGCGTAAAAAGCGTGACGTTATAACCAGAAGACCTCCCCACCCCCTCAAACCAAGAGACCAATCACCACCAATCACCACCAATCACCACCCCATTTATCCAAATCGTGTTTAAGTGTCGGTCATTGCACCCGACGGGCCAGTTACGCAATGACGTAACTGACCTTCGTGTAATCGTATTACGTCATAACACTAACGTCAAGCCTTCGTTCCAGGTCACCCAAGCGTAAAACAGTGACGTCATGAACACACCGCTTACGACACTTTTATTGCGATCGTTACCTAACGTGATGGTCAAGTAACATTATGATAATGCGTCTAACCGCCCCCCCCCCCCCATACTACAGATACCATCCCACATTGTTCCCAGTGTCAACTGACTGAGACAATCAACCCTTGTTCATCGCAGACAAGGGCGACAATCTAGGGGAGACAAGTGACACAAGTAACGTCATCCTAAGTATCAGGATACATCAGCGTTACGGAACATTGTCAAAACTTATCTAGATTCTACAAGGTCATCCTAAGTATCAGGATACAGCGTTACGGAACATTGTCAGTACTTATCTCGATTCTACAAGGCAGACAAAATGTGATACCCTTTACGTTTTAAAAAAAAATTATCATGCTGTCGATTTAACCCCCCAACCCCTTTCCCCCACAACTACACACACACACTGGCATACTTATACATTATAAATCTATATATAGGTAGGGGTGGTTTCAGATTTGCAAGATGCCATTTATAGATACACCGAGCCAGCTACCAGTCGAATGATCGAAAATATAATCACACAAACTGATCTGTGCCGATAAAGCTAACACTATATATTTAAGAATATACATACATATATATATATATATATATATATATATATATATATATATATATATATATATATATAATTCATTAAATACATTTTAAATAGTTTCAAAATATAGGGTTATTTATACAAGATAAATAAAAACTTGTTGCGAGAGAAAAGTAATCAGTGAATAATATAAGGGAGGTAACTTTTCAATTATCCATTAAATTAAATAAATTTAGAAATAGTTATCAAATCTAAAACAAATTACAATTTTCTTTTCTTTAATTAATTCAATAAATATACCTAATAAACATATTATCAGTATATGCATTTGTTTTTCAGAATTTGTAAGTTTAAGTAGTCATAAACGGCTGAAGCACCGTGAAGACTTTCGAAATAGAGATTTATTGAAATTGTACATTTAATGAACGTTACCAATGACAAAAAATTCTAATTTTCATCTCCCACAATGGGATTAACAATTTGCGGTAAACATGAAAATATAATAAAAACACTTGTATTTTTTTTTATTACAAAAAAAAAAAATAAAAAAAAAAGGGGATTAAAAAAAAAATGGAAAAAAAAAATGGGGACATATCTAAAATGACAAATACAGATTTTAAAGCTATTAGAATGTGTTTGTTTTGTAGTGCTTACTAAGTTTAATTGTGGCTTCTTTCCTGAGCTTGTTGCTAGCACTTGAAGGTGTAGTGAGCTCTTTTTTTCCTTATGGAATGTGACATGTTCAATCAGTGACATAATAATTTGTGAACTTGACCTTTTTTTATTAAACAAGTGCCAAAAAAACTGTTGGTCCACTAATTCCATGTGTAACATCTTAAATACATTTAAAAAACATAAAGACTTGTCACATGTGCAATTGCGTTTTAATACATACGAGCCGACCCGCAGCGTATCATACGCCGCTATTTATAGTTGTTTTATTTTCTACTTTTCAGTAATTCATAATTTGTGAATTCGACGGTACCAATGCTGCCACTGAAAATATTTGCTTTAAAACACTAACCCCCCCCCCCCTTTCCCCTAACCCCTACACCACCCCACCCCCCACCCCCGTGAAAGCAGCCTCCTCTTAGTTATTTCTTAGTTACCTCCCGTAAGTTTAAAATCGAACTAAATTATCTGCCCCTAATAGAAACCCGGCTCTACGGCTCTACGATTTGTAAACATTTAGCTTTGTAAACATTTAGCGTGACCACAGCTCACCAGACAATGTGGGGGTGGGGTGGGGGTGGGGGTGGTAGTGATAGGGATAGTGATAGAGAGAAAGAGAGGGGACTGCAAGGAGGCGCTTGCAGCTTGTTTTCTAACGGCTCCCAGGAGAGAATTTATATATATAGATTTTATTTGTTACAGTAATGGTATAATAAAAAATAAAGAGCTCTACATGAATGATGAAAAAAAAATATCTAAAATGACAGAATGCTGATGCCGAATCACTATTTACTCATTATCTAAAAGGAATAATGTGTATAGCGGCAGTCAAGCGACCTTGTGAATCAGCAGGACGTCCTCACGAGACAGCAAGACGTCCTCACGAGACAGCAAGACGTCCACACGAGACAACAAGACGTCCTCACGAGGTAGCAAGACGTCCTCACGAGACAGCAGGACGTCCTCACCAGGTAGCAAGACGTCCTCACGAGGTAGCAAGACGTCCTCACCAGGTAGCAAGACGTCCCCATATATCTTTAAGCAGATGTAAATACCAGTAATGGGGTTAGAATCAAAGTGTTCGGATTTTGGCCAACAGAGCCGGCCAATGTGCGAATTGGCACGCACTTGTACTTGTACAATATAAGTGGACGTGGAGGGGTAGGGGGTGGGGTGGGATGGGATGGGGTGGGGTGGGATGGGGTGGGGCTGGCAACAGGGCATGACGAGAGTCACCAGACGCCATTGGTTTAGCTCTAGTTCAACTGCGGTACAACGTACAAGTGTAGTGATGAACTATAACAAAGTTGCGACGGTGAGTACATTGGGCTAACATTGAGCAGAAGTTTGGCTATAGTAAAGCTCTATTCCTGCTACCCAGACCAGAGATTACTAAATTAGTTCCGATCGAACCCTAGGGGTTCGGTGAGTTAGTCTCAAGTTTTCGGCGAGGTCAAGACTCATATGAATCGCGGTCGGATTTAGCCAATGCGGACAATATGACTTTTAAAAAAAGGCTTCAGTGAATGCACACATAAAACTGTTGAGGTTTGATACCCACAAAAAGGTTAAAAACCGCTGTTCTATATTCTATATTGTAAAGAGTCGCAATCTGTGTTATGCCATCATAACTCACAGTCAAAGCCACGCCCCTTCCCCCCCCCCTCCCCTCCCCGCTATCAAACAACGACTTGCATGTAGCTGAACCATAAGTCCTCGGTCACAAATTGGCCCTAATTTCCTCCAGTCACCATTGGTCAGTTTAAAAACCTAGCCTCGATCCCGAAATCACTTCCGGTTGTTAATACCACATCTCGTAACACAAAGAATCCCCCCCCCCCCCCCACCCCCATCCTCCACGCCCCCTCCCCCGGTCACGCTATGTTTATAAACGACCAAAGGAAATTCCCGTTTTTCGATGGACTATCAACACTCGTTACCCGTGCAATCCCGACCACGCGAGAATACACGAGACGATTTATTATTTATAACAGCCAGACGGCTAAATATTTACAGGTACGTCCACCTGACCGTCTGCTTTTGTTCTAGAAAAATCAAAGACACAGAAACGAAAAAAAAAAGAAGAAAGAAAATGAAAAGTGAGGAAAGGGGGGGGGGGGGGGGGAAATCGCCAACGCCAATAAAACGGAAGTTGAAAAAAAAACTTAAAGAGGCGCGGTTTCCTGTAAAGGGGAGACCACTCAAAGCAAATGATAACCCCCGAGATCTGGTTATCTCCCCTAATCAACGGGAGGATGTTGGGGTGGGGGGGGGGGGATTAAAAACACAACCCATGCAGGCGACGTCACGCGTACGTATAAACAACATCTACCCCGTGGATGCGCCCACGTCATCGATGCCCCCACGCGCATCTGCACGTGCAACCCCCCCCCCCCCCCCCCCCCAGTATCCGTCCATTCATCAGCTAACAATATGACACCCGACCCCGCTGCTGTTGTTAAACCACGCCGACGCCATTTTGTTTACGTGGACTGCAGGGTACTCATGTCAACATTTATAATTTTTCTTTCAACTTCCAGCTAAAAGCCCTAAAGCAATGTTTCTTTTATCATAGCTTTAATCCTATAGGTTTCTCATATACAAAATCATAAGCGTAGACATCAAATAAATCCATTTTACCATCACAAAAATGGTGTTGTCCCAACATTGTTAAATAAGTGTATACGTTGTATGTTTTTAAATGATGTAGATGGTGTGTGATGTTTTAAAATTATGTAGATGTTAATATAATGGCTTTTTTAAAATAAAGTATTGATGTATATAAACATATTTATGTTGTTGTTTTTTTGTTGTTGTTTTTTGTAGTTTGTTGTAGGCTTAATTTTTTTTTTAAATAAGTCAAGTACAAGTAAAGTTCCCTTTCCAAAATTGACGGTCTACGGGTGAAGTAGAGTTCACTTGTTTCTGTGACCTCGGCATATGAAGAGATAGTATGGTCAGCACAATGCCCAGCCGCCTTTACTTTCCCTAACGTGAGTTAGGTACCCATCAAACTTGGGTGGACTCCGGGACGGTCTACTGACTTGAACCCCGATTCAAACTCAAGACTACGCGTAAGCAGTCTAGCTCAGGGGTCGGCAACCTTTTGAAGCGGAAGAGCCAAAAGTTACAATTTTCAAAATTTCCCTGGTTTTAAAGAGCCACTAACATTTTTTTTTATTTCAAATATTTTATTTTTTTATTAAGATTATTAGTATTTGTTCAAGGAACTGGAGAGCCGCATCTTGATATCAAAAGAGCCGCATGCGGCTCGCGAGCCGCAGGTTGCCGACCCCTGGTCTAGCTCTGTACCACTACTTAAAATAAGTACACGTTAAAAATATATACGTTACTTTCTCCATTTTATGTTCCGTAGTCTAGATGTGGGTATTGGGGGGGGGGGGGGCATCCAGTGTTTCTTCTAGACTTTTTTCTCCGGGGGGGGGGGGGGGGTAGGGTGGTAGACTTTCTTCGGGGGTGTCGGGGGACGGACACCGTTAAAAGTATATATTTTCTATATAAATTTTATTTCATTTGGGGGGGGGGGGTGGTAAACTTTCTTCGCGGAGTGGGGGGGGGGGTCTCCGCCCCCGAAAAGATGCCTGGAAGAAACTCTGAGGGCATCCTATCCCTCCATTCCATTCCGTCCACTGCCACCCTCAGTCCCACAGACCCGTCCATCTCCAGATGTTGTCTCCCCATAACTTACTTCCCCTGCATCTTTTTCCGTTTGCCTAACACACTATTCCCTGTAGTAAATTATTCCCTAGACCAGACCATGTTTTTATCACCCCATTCCAATTTTAGCTTTATTCATTTTTTTTGTTATTTTTTTTTAATCTATCTCGAATAGATGCAATACATAGTAATATTATCAGTAAAAAAAATTCTAGTAAGTAACTTCAATAATTTCTGACCTAGTTGTTGCAAATTAAAAACAGTATCAATTCCTTATAGATTAGATAGGTTAAAATAGTATCAATACTTTGAATTAAACAGTTTTGAATGATTGACATTCATTACAGATAAGAAAACATCACGCAACATATGTTTGTTTATTCTTCTTAAGTGATGACCGTCGTTCACATAATAAACAAACCAATCTTACCCTACCACCAACATCAACACCATGGTAACCATTTCCTTTCATCTGTAATTAATTAACCACCGACCCTACCTCAATAAAACAAAACCCCACCAACACAATTCTAATAAATTACCACCTTATTAAACCCACCAATCAGAGGCTTATCACCGCAGACACGGTAACCTAGCAACCGTAGCGCCGACCACAAGCTCACCCTATGATAAGCACGTGCGTCTAGGTACTCACTAATGCCGGTCATTGGTGAGCTAATTAACTACAAGATAGTGAGTATCATCAGCGTCACTAGCTGGGCCCCGCGCGGCAGTGGGTGATTGATGGGTTGGTGCCGCATGGTATGATGGGTGCCGCATGGTATGATGGGTTGGTGCCGCATGGTATGATGGGTTGGTGCAGCATGGTATGATGGGTGCCGCATGGTATGATGGGTTGGTGCCGCATGGTATGACGGGTTGGTGCAGCATGGTATGATGGGTGCCGCATGGTATGGTGGGTGCCGTATGGTATGAAGTGCCGTATGGTATGATGGGTTGGTGCCGGATGGTATGATGGGTGCCGTATGGTATGATGGGTTGGTGCCGCATGGTATGATGGGTTGGTGCCGGACGGTATGATGGGTGCCGCATGGTATGATGGGTTGGTGCCGCATGGTATGATGGGTTGGTGCCGCATGGTATGATGGGTTGGTGCCGCATGGTATGATGGGTGCCGCATGGTATGATGGGTTGGTGCCGCATGGTATGACGGGTTGGTGCCGTATGGTATGATGGGTGCCGCATGGTATGATGGGTTGGTGCCGCATGGTATGATGGGTGCCGCATGGTATAATGGGTTGGTGCCGCATGGTATAATGGGTTGGTGCCGCATGGTATGATGGGTGCCGCATGGTATGATGGGTGCCGCATGGTATGATGGGTTGGTGCCGCATGGTATGATGGGTGCCGCATGGTATGATGGGTGCCGCATGGTATGATGGTGCCGCATGGTATAATGGGTGCCGTATGGTATGATGGGTTGGTGCCGGATGGTATGACGGGTGCCGCATGGTATGATGGTGCCGCGTGGTATAATGGGTGCCGCATGGTATGATGGGTGCCGTATGGTATGATGTGTGCCGCATGGTATGATGGGTTGGTGCCGCATGGTATGATGGGTTGGTGCCGCATGGTATGATGGGTTGGTGCCGCATGGTATGATGGGTTGGTGCCGCATGGTATGATGGGTTGGTGCCGCATGGTATGATGGGTTGGTGCCGTATGGTATGATGTGTGCCGCATGGTATGATGGGTTGGTGCCGCATGGTATAGTGGGTTGGTGCCGCATGGTATGATGGGTTGGTGCCGCATGGTATGATGGGTTGGTGCCGCATGGTATGACGGGTTGGTGCCGCATGGTATGATGGGTTGGTGCCGCATGGTATGATGGGTTGGTGCCGCATGGTATGATGGGTTGGTGCCGCATGGTATGATGGGTGCCGTATGGTATGACGGGTTGGTGCCGCATGGTATGACGGGTTGGTGCCGCATGGTATGATGGGTTGATGCCGCATGGTATGATGGGTTGGCGCCGCATGGTATGATGGGTTGGCGCCGCATGGTATGATGGGTTGGTGCCGCATGGTATGATGGGTGCCGCATGGTATGATGGTGCCGCATGGTATAATGGGTGCCGTATGGTATGACGGGTTGGTGCCGCATGGTATGACGGGTTGGTGCCGCATGGTATGATGGGTTGGTGCCGCATGGTATGATGGGTGCCGCATGGTATGATGGGTGCAGCATGGTATGATGGGTGCCGCATGGTATGATGGGTTGGCGCCGCATGGTATGATGGGTGCCACATGGTATGATGGGTCGGTGCCGCATGGTATGATGGGTTGATGCCGCATGGTATGATGGGTTGGCGCCGCATGGTATGATGGGTTGGTGCCGCATGGTATGATGGGTTGGTGCCGCATGGTATGATGGGTGCCGCATGGTATGATGGGTGCCGCATGGTATGATGGGTTGGTGCCGCATGGTATGATGGGTTGATGCCGCATGGTATGATGGGTTGGCGCCGCATGGTATGATGGGTTGGTGCCGCATGGTATGATGGGTTGGTGCCGCATGGTATGATGGGTGCCGCATGGTATGATGGGTTGGTGCCGCATGGTATGATGGGTTGGTGCCGCATGGTATGATGGGTTGATGCCGCATGGTATGATGGGTTGGTGCCGCATGGTATGATGGGTGCCGTATGGTATGATGGGTTGGTGCCGCATGGTATGATGGGTTGGTGCCGCATGGTATGATGGGTTGATGCCGCATGGTATGATGGGTTGGCGCCGCATGGTATGATGGGTTGGCGCCGCATGGTATGATGGGTTGGCGCCGCATGGTATGATGGGTTGGCGCCGCATGGTATGATGTGTGCCGCATGGTATGATGGGTTGGTGCCGGACGGTATGATGGGTGCCGTATGGTATGATGTGTGCCGCATGGTATGATGGGTTGGTGCCGGACGGTATGATGGGTGCCGCATGGTATGATGGGTGCCGCATGGTATGATGGGTTGGTGCCGGACGGTATGATGGGTGCCGCATGGTATGATGGGTGCCGCATGGTATGATGGGTTGGTGCCGGACGGTATGATGGGTGCCGCATGGTATGATGAGTGCCGCATGGTATGATGGGTTGGTGCCGGACGGTATGATGGGTGCCGTATGGTATGATGTGTGCCGCATGGTATGATGGGTTGGTGCCGCATGGTATAATGGGTTGGTGCCGCATGGTATGACGGGTGCCGCATGGTATGATGGTGCCGCATGGTATGTCGGGTGCCGCATGGTATAATGGGTGCCGCATGGTATGATGGGTGCCGCATGGTATGATGGGTTGGTGCCGCATGGTATAATGGGTGCCGCATGGTATGATGGGTTGGTGCCGCATGGTATGATGGGTTGGTGCCGCATGGTATGATGGGTTGGTGCCGCATGGTATGATGGGTTGGTGCCGTATGGTATGATGTGTGCCGCATGGTATGATGGGTTGGTGCCGCATGGTATAGTGGGTTGGTGCCGCATGGTATGATGGGTTGGTGCCGCATGGTATGATGGGTTGGTGCCGCATGGTATGACGGGTTGGTGCCGCATGGTATGATGGGTTGGTGCCGCATGGTATGATGGGTTGGTGCCGCATGGTATGATGGGTTGGTGCCGCATGGTATGATGGGTGCCGTATGGTATGACGGGTTGGTGCCGCATGGTATGACGGGTTGGTGCCGCATGGTATGATGGGTTGATGCCGCATGGTATGATGGGTTGGCGCCGCATGGTATGATGGGTTGGCGCCGCATGGTATGATGGGTTGGTGCCGCATGGTATGATGGGTGCCGCATGGTATGATGGTGCCGCATGGTATAATGGGTGCCGTATGGTATGACGGGTTGGTGCCGCATGGTATGACGGGTTGGTGCCGCATGGTATGATGGGTTGGTGCCGCATGGTATGATGGGTGCCGCATGGTATGATGGGTGCAGCATGGTATGATGGGTGCCGCATGGTATGATGGGTTGGCGCCGCATGGTATGATGGGTGCCACATGGTATGATGGGTCGGTGCCGCATGGTATGATGGGTTGATGCCGCATGGTATGATGGGTTGGCGCCGCATGGTATGATGGGTTGGTGCCGCATGGTATGATGGGTTGGTGCCGCATGGTATGATGGGTGCCGCATGGTATGATGGGTGCCGCATGGTATGATGGGTTGGTGCCGCATGGTATGATGGGTTGATGCCGCATGGTATGATGGGTTGGCGCCGCATGGTATGATGGGTTGGTGCCGCATGGTATGATGGGTTGTTGCCGCATGGTATGATGGGTGCCGCATGGTATGATGGGTGCCGCATGGTATGATGGGTTGGTGCCGCATGGTATGATGGGTTGGTGCCGCATGGTATGATGGGTTGATGCCGCATGGTATGATGGGTTGGTGCCGCATGGTATGATGGGTGCCGTATGGTATGATGGGTTGGTGCCGCATGGTATGATGGGTTGGTGCCGCATGGTATGATGGGTTGATGCCGCATGGTATGATGGGTTGGCGCCGCATGGTATGATGGGTTGGCGCCGCATGGTATGATGGGTTGGCGCCGCATGGTATGATGGGTTGGCGCCGCATGGTATGATGGGTTGGCGCCGCATGGTATGATGGGTTGGTGCCGGACGGTATGATGGGTGCCGCATGGTATGATGGGTGCCGCATGGTATGATGGGTTGGTGCCGGACGGTATGATGGGTGCCGCATGGTATGATGGGTGCCGCATGGTATGATGGGTTGGTGCCGGACGGTATGATGGGTGCCGTATGGTATGATGAGTGCCGCATGGTATGATGGGTTGGTGCCGGACGGTATGATGGGTGCCGTATGGTATGATGTGTGCCGCATGGTATGATGGGTTGGTGCCGCATGGTATAATGGGTTGGTGCCGCATGGTATGACGGGTGCCGCATGGTATGATGGTGCCGCATGGTATGACGGGTGCCGCATGGTATAATGGGTGCCGCATGGTATGATGGGTGCCGCATGGTATGATGGGTTGGTGCCGCATGGTATAATGGGTGCCGCATGGTATGATGGGTTGGTGCCGCATGGTATGATGGGTTGGTGCCGCATGGTATGATGGGTTGGTGCCGCATGGTATGATGGGTTGGTGTCGCATGGTATGATGGGTTGGTGCCGCATGGTATGATGGGTGCCGCATGGTATGATAGGTGCCGCATGGTATGATGGGTGCCGCATGGTATGATGGGTTGGTGCCGCATGGTATGATGGGTTGGTGCCGCATGGTATGATGGGTTGGTGCCGCATGGTATGATGGGTGCCGCATGGTATGATGGGTGCCGCATGGTATGATGGGTGCCGCATGGTATGATGGGTTGGTGCCGCATGGTATAATGGGTGCCGCATGGTATGATGGGTTGGTGCCGCATGGTATGATGGGTTGGTGCCGCATGGTATGATGGGTTGGTGCCGCATGGTATGATGGGTTGGTGCCGTATGGTATGATGTGTGCCGCATGGTATGATGGGTTGGTGCCGCATGGTATAGTGGGTTGGTGCCGCATGGTATGATGGGTTGGTGCCGCATGGTATGATGGGTTGGTGCCGCATGGTATGACGGGTTGGTGCCGCATGGTATGATGGGTTGGTGCCGCATGGTATGATGGGTTGGTGCCGCATGGTATGATGGGTTGGTGCCGCATGGTATGATGGGTGCCGTATGGTATGACGGGTTGGTGCCGCATGGTATGACGGGTTGGTGCCGCATGGTATGATGGGTTGATGCCGCATGGTATGATGGGTTGGCGCCGCATGGTATGATGGGTTGGCGCCGCATGGTATGATGGGTTGGTGCCGCATGGTATGATGGGTGCCGCATGGTATGATGGTGCCGCATGGTATAATGGGTGCCGTATGGTATGACGGGTTGGTGCCGCATGGTATGACGGGTTGGTGCCGCATGGTATGATGGGTTGGTGCCGCATGGTATGATGGGTGCCGCATGGTATGATGGGTGCAGCATGGTATGATGGGTGCCGCATGGTATGATGGGTTGGCGCCGCATGGTATGATGGGTGCCACATGGTATGATGGGTCGGTGCCGCATGGTATGATGGGTTGATGCCGCATGGTATGATGGGTTGGCGCCGCATGGTATGATGGGTTGGTGCCGCATGGTATGATGGGTTGGTGCCGCATGGTATGATGGGTGCCGCATGGTATGATGGGTGCCGCATGGTATGATGGGTTGGTGCCGCATGGTATGATGGGTTGATGCCGCATGGTATGATGGGTTGGCGCCGCATGGTATGATGGGTTGGTGCCGCATGGTATGATGGGTTGGTGCCGCATGGTATGATGGGTGCCGCATGGTATGATGGGTGCCGCATGGTATGATGGGTTGGTGCCGCATGGTATGATGGGTTGGTGCCGCATGGTATGATGGGTTGATGCCGCATGGTATGATGGGTTGGTGCCGCATGGTATGATGGGTGCCGTATGGTATGATGGGTTGGTGCCGCATGGTATGATGGGTTGGTACCGCATGGTATGATGGGTTGATGCCGCATGGTATGATGGGTTGGCGCCGCATGGTATGATGGGTTGGCGCCGCATGGTATGATGGGTTGGCGCCGCATGGTATGATGGGTTGGCGCCGCATGGTATGATGGGTTGGCGCCGCATGGTATGATGGGTTGGTGCCGGACGGTATGATGGGTGCCGCATGGTATGATGGGTGCCGCATGGTATGATGGGTTGGTGCCGGACGGTATGATGGGTGCCGCATGGTATGATGGGTGCCGCATGGTATGATGGGTTGGTGCCGGACGGTATGATGGGTGCCGTATGGTATGATGAGTGCCGCATGGTATGATGGGTTGGTGCCGGACGGTATGATGGGTGCCGTATGGTATGATGTGTGCCGCATGGTATGATGGGTTGGTGCCGCATGGTATAATGGGTTGGTGCCGCATGGTATGACGGGTGCCGCATGGTATGATGGTGCCGCATGGTATGACGGGTGCCGCATGGTATAATGGGTGCCGCATGGTATGATGGGTGCCGCATGGTATGATGGGTTGGTGCCGCATGGTATAATGGGTGCCGCATGGTATGATGGGTTGGTGCCGCATGGTATGATGGGTTGGTGCCGCATGGTATGATGGGTTGGTGCCGCATGGTATGATGGGTTGGTGTCGCATGGTATGATGGGTTGGTGCCGCATGGTATGATGGGTGCCGCATGGTATGATAGGTGCCGCATGGTATGATGGGTGCCGCATGGTATGATGGGTTGGTGCCGCATGGTATGATGGGTTGGTGCCGCATGGTATGATGGGTTGGTGCCGCATGGTATGATGGGTGCCGCATGGTATGATGGGTGCCGCATGGTATGACGGGTGCCGCATGGTATGATGGGTTGGTGCCGCATGGTATGATGGGTTGGTGTCGCATGGTATGATGGGTTGGTGCCGCATGGTATGATGGGTGCCGCATGGTATGATGGGTTGGTGCCGCATGGTATGATGGGTTGGTGCCGCATGGTATGATGGGTGCCGCATGGTATGATGGGTTGGTGCCGCATGGTATGATGGGTTGGTGCCGCATGGTATGATGGGTTGGTGCCGCATGGTATGATGGGTTGGCGCCGCATGGTATGATGGGTGCCGTATGGTATGATGTGTGCCGCATGGTATGATGGGTTGGTGCCGCATGGTATAATGGGTTGGTGCCGCATGGTATGACGGGTGCCGCATGGTATGATGGGTGCCGCATGGTATGATGGGTTGGTGCCGCATGGTATAATGGGTGCCGCATGGTATGATGGGTTGGTGCCGCATGGTATGATGGGTTGGTGCCGCATGGTATGATGGGTTGGTGCCGCATGGTATGATGGGTTGGTGCCGTATGGTATGATGTGTGCCGCATGGTATGATGGGTTGGTGCCGCATGGTATAGTGGGTTGGCGCCGCATGGTATGATGGGTTGGTGCCGCATGGTATGATGGGTTGGTGCCGCATGGTATGACGGGTTGGTGCCGCATGGTATGATGGGTTGGTGCCGCATGGTATGATGGGTTGGTGCCGCATGGTATGATGGGTTGGTGCCGCATGGTATGATGGGTGCCGTATGGTATGACGGGTTGGTGCCGCATGGTATGACGGGTTGGTGCCGCATGGTATGATGGGTTGATGCCGCATGGTATGATGGGTTGGCGCCGCATGGTATGATGGGTTGGCGCCGCATGGTATGATGGGTTGGTGCCGCATGGTATGATGGGTGCCGCATGGTATGATGGTGCCGCATGGTATAATGGGTGCCGTATGGTATGACGGGTTGGTGCCGCATGGTATGACGGGTTGGTGCCGCATGGTATGATGGGTTGGTGCCGCATGGTATGATGGGTGCCGCATGGTATGATGGGTGCAGCATGGTATGATGGGTGCCGCATGGTATGATGGGTTGGCGCCGCATGGTATGATGGGTGCCACATGGTATGATGGGTCGGTGCCGCATGGTATGATGGGTTGATGCCGCATGGTATGATGGATTGGCGCCGCATGGTATGATGGGTTGGTGCCGCATGGTATGATGGGTTGGTGCCGCATGGTATGATGGGTGCCGCATGGTATGATGGGTGCCGCATGGTATGATGGGTTGGTGCCGCATGGTAAGATGGGTTGATGCCGCATGGTATGATGGGTTGGCGCCGCATGGTATGATGGGTTGGTGCCGCATGGTATGATGGGTTGGTGCCGCATGGTATGATGGGTGCCGCATGGTATGATGGGTGCCGCATGGTATGATGGGTTGGTGCCGCATGGTATGATGGGTTGGTGCCGCATGGTATGATGGGTTGATGCCGCATGGTATGATGGGTTGGTGCCGCATGGTATGATGGGTGCCGTATGGTATGATGGGTTGGTGCCGCATGGTATGATGGGTTGGTGCCGCATGGTATGATGGGTTGATGCCGCATGGTATGATGGGTTGGCGCCGCATGGTATGATGGGTTGGCGCCGCATGGTATGATGGGTTGGCGCCGCATGGTATGATGGGTTGGCGCCGCATGGTATGATGTGTGCCGCATGGTATGATGGGTTGGTGCCGGACGGTATGATGGGTGCCGTATGGTATGATGTGTGCCGCATGGTATGATGGGTTGGTGCCGGACGGTATGATGGGTGCCGCATGGTATGATGGGTGCCGCATGGTATGATGGGTTGGTGCCGGACGGTATGATGGGTGCCGCATGGTATGATGGGTGCCGCATGGTATGTTGGGTTGGTGCCGGACGGTATGATGGGTGCCGTATGGTATGATGAGTGCCGCATGGTATGATGGGTTGGTGCCGGACGGTATGATGGGTGCCGTATGGTATGATGTGTGCCGCATGGTATGATGGGTTGGTGCCGCATGGTATAATGGGTTGGTGCCGCATGGTATGACGGGTGCCGCATGGTATGATGGTGCCGCATGGTATGACGGGTGCCGCATGGTATAATGGGTGCCGCATGGTATGATGGGTGCCGCATGGTATGATGGGTTGGTGCCGCATGGTATAATGGGTGCCGCATGGTATGATGGGTTGGTGCCGCATGGTATGATGGGTTGGTGCCGCATGGTATGATGGGTTGGTGCCGCATGGTATGATGGGTTGGTGTCGCATGGTATGATGGGTTGGTGCCGCATGGTATGATGGGTGCCGCATGGTATGATAGGTGCCGCATGGTATGATGGGTGCCGCATGGTATGATGGGTTGGTGCCGCATGGTATGATGGGTTGGTGCCGCATGGTATGATGGGTTGGTGCCGCATGGTATGATGGGTGCCGCATGGTATGATGGGTGCCGCATGGTATGACGGGTGCCGCATGGTATGATGGGTTGGTGCCGCATGGTATGATGGGTTGGTGTCGCATGGTATGATGGGTTGGTGCCGCATGGTATGATGGGTGCCGCATGGTATGATGGGTTGGTGCCGCATGGTATGATGGGTTGGTGCCGCATGGTATGATGGGTGCCGCATGGTATGATGGGTTGGTGCCGCATGGTATGATGGGTTGGTGCCGCATGGTATGATGGGTTGGTGCCGCATGGTATGATGGGTTGGCGCCGCATGGTATGATGGGTGCCGTATGGTATGATGTGTGCCGCATGGTATGATGGGTTGGTGCCGCATGGTATGATGGGTTGGTGCCGCATGGTATGATGGGTTGGTGCCGCATGGTATGATGGGTTGGTGCCGCATGGTATGATGGGTTGGTGCCGCATGGTATGATGGGTTGGTGCCGTATGGTATGATGTGTGCCGCATGGTATGATGGGTTGGTGCCGCATGGTATAGTGGGTTGGTGCCGCATGGTATGATGGGTTGGTGCCGCATGGTATGATGGGTTGGTGCCGCATGGTATGACGGGTTGGTGCCGCATGGTATGATGGGTTGGTGCCGCATGGTATGATGGGTGCCGCATGGTATGATGGGTTGGTGCCGCATGGTATGATGGGTGCCGTATGGTATGACGGGTTGGTGCCGCATGGTATGACGGGTTGGTGCCGCATGGTATGATGGGTTGATGCCGCATGGTATGATGGGTTGGCGCCGCATGGTATGATGGGTGCCGCATGGTATGATGGGTGCCGCATGGTATGATGGGTGCAGCATGGTATGATGGGTGCCGCATGGTATGATAGGTTGGCGCCGCATGGTATGATGGGTGCCGCATGGTATGATGGGTGCCGCATGGTATGATGGGTGCAGCATGGTATGATGGGTGCAGCATGGTATGATGGGTTGGTGCCGCATGGTATGATGGGTTGGTGCCGCATGGTATGATGGGTTGATGCCGCATGGTATGATGGGTTGGCGCCGCATGGTATGATGGGTTGGTGCCGCATGGTATGATGGGTTGGTGCCGCATGGTATGATGGGTGCCGCATGGTATGATGGGTGCCGCATGGTATGATGGGTTGGTGCCGCATGGTATGATGGGTTGGTGCCGCATGGTATGATGGGTTGATGCCGCATGGTATGATGGGTTGGTGCCGCATGGTATGATGGGTGCCGTATGGTATGATGGGTTGGTGCCGCATGGTATGATGGGTTGGTGCCGCATGGTATGATGGGTTGATGCCGCATGGTATGATGGGTTGGCGCCGCATGGTATGATGGGTTGGCGCCGCATGGTATGATGGGTTGGCGCCGCATGGTATGATGGGTTGGCGCCGCATGGTATGATGTGTGCCGCATGGTATGATGGGTTGGTGCCGGACGGTATGATGGGTGCCGTATGGTATGATGTGTGCCGCATGGTATGATGGGTTGGTGCCGGACGGTATGATGGGTGCCGCATGGTATGATGGGTGCCGCATGGTATGATGGGTTGGTGCCGGACGGTATGATGGGTGCCGCATGGTATGATGGGTGCCGCATGGTATGATGGGTTGGTGCCGGACGGTATGATGGGTGCCGTATGGTATGATGAGTGCCGCATGGTATGATGGGTTGGTGCCGGACGGTATGATGGGTGCCGTATGGTATGATGTGTGCCGCATGGTATGATGGGTTGGTGCCGGACGGTATGATGGGTGCCGCATGGTATAATGGGTTGGTGCCGCATGGTATGACGGGTGCCGCATGGTATGATGGTGCCGCATGGTATGACGGGTGCCGCGTGGTATAATGGGTGCCGCATGGTATGATGGGTGCCGCATGGTATGATGGGTTGGTGCCGCATGGTATAATGGGTGCCGCATGGTATGATGGGTTGGTGCCGCATGGTATGATGGGTTGGTGCCGCATGGTATGATGGGTTGGTGCCGCATGGTATGATGGGTTGGTGTCGCATGGTATGATGGGTTGGTGCCGCATGGTATGATGGGTGCCGCATGGTATGACGGGTGCCGCATGGTATGATGGGTGCCGCATGGTATGATGGGTTGGTGCCGCATGGTATGATGGGTTGGTGCCGCATGGTATGATGGGTTGGTGCCGCATGGTATGATGGGTGCCGCATGGTATGATGGGTGCCGCATGGTATGACGGGTGCCGCATGGTATGATGGGTTGGTGCCGCATGGTATGATGGGTTGGTGTCGCATGGTATGATGGGTTGGTGCCGCATGGTATGATGGGTGCCGCATGGTATGATGGGTTGGTGCCGCATGGTATGATGGGTTGGTGCCGCATGGTATGATGGGTGCCGCCTGGTATGATGGGTTGGTGCCGCATGGTATGACGGGTGCCGCATGGTATGATGGGTGCCGCATGGTATGATGGGTTGGTGTCGCATGGTATGATGGGTTGGTGCCGCATGGTATGATGGGTGCCGCATGGTATGATGGGTTGGTGCCGCATGGTATGATGGGTTGGTGCCGCATGGTATGATGGGTTGATGCCGCATGGTATGATGGGTTGGTGCCGCCTGGTATGATGGGTTGGTGCCGCATGGTATGATGGGTGCCGCCTGGTATGATGGGTTGGTGCCGCATGGTATGATGGGTGCCGCCTGGTATGATGGGTTGGTGCCGCATGGTATGATGGGTGCCGCATGGTATGAAGGGATGATGGGATGTAATATTCAACCAAGGTTGCCGTAGTTTCGTTACCATAGTGACCACATATGTTTAATTGTAGAGAAGACAGATTTCATTCATTCATTATTCAGTTTTCCTTTGTGGCCCCTGGGGGAGCAAAGGGCTGCAGTTACACTTCTCCAAAGGACTTGTGGGATCAGGTTTGATTTGGATAAAGTTAATTAGGTAAAAATTAAGAGATTAAAACGATTTTATCCAAGAATTGCTTCAGTACACCATTAAAGAAATGTAATCAACCATTCACCCATTACACCATACACAAAACACTAATGATAAAATTTTAAAAAATCAAGTTAACTTTACCAGCGCATTACACGGCATCAAAATTAGAAGTCCACGCCACAATATCGGCTCAGGGACTTTGTGTCTGCTTTGTTTTTAAACCGACGAGTAAACACAGGCCATTTCTGAGACTACCCTAACGCAAAGTCACCCCCCCCCCTCATCCTTCCCATCCCACCCCCCACCCTCACCCTCACCCAGAAACTTAAAGCCAAACATAATTTTGTCTTCAACCCCAAACTGTCAAACCGGCCATCTCCATTTCCTATGCTCTTTAGTACAACTCAAAAACCTGGCCACTTACCCAGACCAAAACAGTTTTAAAAAAAAACACCAAATATCTCAACTGATCCTTTTCCCCACTTTGGTGGCGAAACGTACCCGTTGTTTTTACTTCAGCTTATCCTAAGGTTTTTTCTCTCTGAGTTGTGACATTATACGCCCGGGTACCCAAACACGTCTCTAACCTATTAGAGGGGTGAGGTGTGGGGGGGGGGGGGGTAATGACCCCCACGGGTAATGTGAAAAAGGGAGAAGGCTGGGGTGTACTTAGGGGGCGGGGGGAGTCTTGATCTGAAAGATGACCATATAAGGTTATGGGGGAATCCCCCTCTCGCTAATTACGATGCACAAGATGGCACAATAATTATGTTAATGTCATTGGAGACGATGAGAGTTTTGTTTGGCTCCATGCTGGCTGGAAATCTGGCATCGACTTCCGGATCAGTGACCTATAAACGTTGGAGGAGTGACCCTGCTTTACTTAATGAGTGACCTTACGTGATAGGATTAGGATTTCTACTACGGTAAATGTAAAGTTCATTTTTTTTTTAAACATGACGGCCCATAGGGCAAGTGAAGTAGAGTTCAACTGTTTCTACAACCTCGCAGAGGCGTAGCGACCCTTCCCGGCGCCCGGGGACATACTTTCAATTTGGCGCCCCCCTCGGGAGCAAATTTTCGATTTGCACCCCCCCCCCTCGAACTTTTCATTTGCACCCCCCCTCAAACTTTCGATTTGCACCCCCCCCCCCTCGAACTTTTCATTTGCACCCCCCCTCAAACTTTCAATTTGGCGCCCCCCTAAGGTCGGCGCCCGGAAACATATGTCCCCCCCCCGCCCCCCCCCCTCGCTACGCCTCTGAAACCTTGGCTTATGAATTGACAGTGTGCCCAGTCACGTTTACTTTCCCTAACTTGTGTTAGGTACCCATCAGAGCTGAGTGGACCGAGAAACGCTCTATAAACTTCAACACGGATTCGAACTCGAGACTTTCGGGTAAGCTCTAGCCGTGCCGGTGGTAAAAGTCCATAGTAGAACAAACCTGTAAGTACCTGAGAAGTACCGATGTCAATTCAATGGTAGTGAGGAATTCAATTGCTAACACATGTTAACAATCCGATTTACAAATAAATAGAATAAAATTTAATAGATAGTTGTTGAATAAAAATTCGGATTCTGACATTCTAAGGCAACTTCCAATACACCCCCCTACCCCTCAAAACAGAAAAAAAGTTTCAAGTGAGCCGCCCCCCCCCTCCCACCACCATCCATAGAAAAATGTCTAAAAGAAGAACTGGTGCTATGATAAAAAACAAATATTTCATATTCTGATTTACAATTGACAATAAGACCGCCACTTATTTTTAAATTCAACCTAAAAAAATTGTCTTAAGAGATCGATCACTGCAGGTTTGAGCGTATAAACCCTGGCTTTATGAAACATCGATAGGCCTATAAACTTTGAATTCGTTAAAGCTAAATTATGATTGATGTGACCCGAACGACTTACCCCTGCTCTGGTACCATGGGGTCTATATGACCCCAACCATTTTTAGACCAATTTATTTCGAAAACTACCAGGAGTAGTGACCTCACCTGCCATGTATATTTTCATAAGTCCTTCCTAAATATGTTACACATGTTTGATACTTTCAAAGTATTACTGGTTATTAATTATTTAGATTTTTGTTCGCTTTGGGGTCATATAGACCCCATAGTACCATCAATGTGATATAGATATTTTCCCCTTAATATACCAACACAAACAGCAAGCACCACACATTCTCATCCAGGACTATGCTAGAGAGTGTTACATGTATCCCAGATAATTCGACAAGAAAAGCAAACTAGTCTGAAATGTCTGTAATCATTTGGTGTGCGAATAACATACGAAGCTAGTACACAATCAATGCCAGCAATAACAATTTGCATACAGTGGTTAAAATAACAAAAATTTGCTCATGGAACTGTGCAATTTTTATTTGGACGTACTATTACATTGTCACCTCTTATTAGGTCAAGGTAAACAATAAATAATAATAGAGTGCAGTTAATCTGGTCAAAAAGTCCATTTTTCACAATGGGGTCAAACGGACCCCATGGTACCAAAAAGGTAATTTTTTGTAAGGTACCAGAGCAGGGTTAAAGGCCCTAGCTTTTGTTAACTGGATCTGGCAAAACAAAAATAACCGTTGAAAAAATAAAACTATTTGTTAAAATCTCGTACGGTAGGAAAAAATAAAACTATTTGTTAAAATCTCGTAGAGTAGGAAAAAATAAAACTATTTGTTAAAATCTAGTTCGGTGGAAAAAAATAAAATTATTTGTTAAAATCTCGTACGTTAGGAAAAATAAAACTATTTGTTAAAATCTCGTACGGTAGGAAAAAAGGAAAAACAGATCAAGGGCAGGTAAATCATTTTCTGACTCGTACATGTACCCCGGTGATGAAGTCAAGCGACATAAAGGTAAATAAACTCGACTCACCACACCGTCATGTTTCTCAGGGCCGACCCGGCGCAGTCACGTGATGGCACCACTAGCCGACAGGAGTTGAATCTGGAATCGTCAAGTCTGTTAAGGCAAGATACTTCAATAGCACATACATTTTACTCCCTCACACACACACACACATACACAAACACACACACAGACACACACACACACACACACACACACACATATATATATATATATATATATATATATATATATATATATATATATATATATATATATATATATATATATATATATATATATATGGGATGGCGTGGATGAATAGTAGAGCATACGTCTGCTAGCCAGAAAGTCTCGAGTTTGAATCCGAGTTCAAGTCCATGGGGTACCTGATTCACATTAAGAAAAGTAAAGTGCTGACCATACAATCCCTTGATAGGTCACAGAAACAGGTGAACTCTACTTCACTTGCCCCAAAGAACATTACTTACTTTACACGCACACAGATGTATATATATATATATATATATATATATATATATATATATATATATATATATATATATATATATATATATATATATATATATATATATATATATATATATATTTATTTATTTATTTATTTATAGTTTATCTAGGTGTCTTTGTAGACGATATTATATTGCACTTCTGAGCACTTGGCAGCCTTACAGCACATGAAGAGCGTACATACCCAAAAGGAAGAGCGTACATATCTAACACGGAAAGCTTACATATCTGACGTTGAAACATTTCAACTTGCCATCAATCAAAACAATTCGCTCACCAGTGCTACACAAAAATTTGCTGCCAATAAAAAAAAAATTGCTAGCCGTTAAACCATGTTATAAGGGTGGTGCTTTCCTGGACGTTCGCTCAACATTTAGACCGGTGCGTGACACCGTGACCACGTGATCAATAACCCGAGCTGCCAATCTCTACAAGAACGAGGCTGGATTAAGTGTAGCATCTCCAGGTTCTGAGAAATTAGGTCAAACGGGTTTGAAGGTCTTCGGTCAAAGTGTCAGGATATGCCGGCTGTTGCAGGTTTTTAGGATTCTGTCAAGGGTATAGATTTTAACTGTTGGGTTAGGTAATGGGCATCGATTTCAACTGTTGGGTTAGGTCATGGGCATCGATTTCAACTGTTGGTTAGGTCATGGGCATCGATTTTAACTGTTGGTTTAGGTCATGGGCATCGATTTCAACTGTTGGGTTAGGTCAAGGGCATAGATTTCAACTTTTGGGTTAGGTCAAGGGCATCGATTTCAACTTTTGGGTTAGGTCATGGGCATCGATTTCAACTGGTGGGTTAGGTCATGGGCATAAATTTCAACTGTTGGGTTAGGTCAAGGGCATAGATTTCAACTGCTGGGTTAGGTCATGGGCATCGATTTCAACTGTTGGTTTAGGTCATGGGCATCGATTTCAACTGTTGGTTAGGTCATGGGCATCGATTTTAACTTTTGGGTTAGGTCATGGGCATCGATTTCAACTTTTGGGTTAGGTCATGGGCATCGATTTCAACTGTTGGGTTAGGTCATGGGCATCGATTTCAACTTTTGGGTTAGGTCATGGGCATCGATTTCAACTTTTGGGTTAGGTCATGGGCATCGATTTCAACTTTTGGGTTAGGTCATGGGCATAGATTTCAACTGGTGGGTTAGGTAAAAACGCAATTGCAATAAAATCACATTCCCACAAAAGGCATTCATATATTGACATGTAGTTGGCGTGGAGTATAAACCTGTATTAAGCCTGTATTTAGCCTTTAGTTCAACCCATATTTTCCAGTTTTTAACCTGTATTCAGTCCCATAATTCAGCCTGAATTGGGGTTATATTTTGGCCGGTATTTAAGCTCTATTTGATCTGTAGGGCTTGCATTTAGTCTGTATTTTAACCTGTATTTTAGCCTGTATTTTGGCCTGTATTTTCGTCTTTATCGCATACAGTTTACCTTCCATATTTCACCAATTGTCAACGAATCTCCTCCTACTGATGTGGTCGTCCATTATCTACAATTTATGTTACAATTACATCTGGCAGAACAGACATCAAGTCTCTGATCAGTATGGAAGTCTGCCTATCCTGTGGGGTGGGGGTGATATAGGCGGGGGGGGGGGGGAGAGGGTGACAGTTTGTTGACATTTACTCCACTCACGGCTCACGCGCAGATTTTCTACAATGCCAGAAATGTGCTCAGTGGTTTACAGAAGTGATCCGAACCAAACAATAGGGGCAGGGGGAGGTAGGGCCGTTTCCTAGTCAGGGCAGGGCGGAAAAGGGGCCGCATGTCCCCTTACCACCGCTGGTCACGTACCCCGTGTTTGGCGCCAATCTGAGCGTCAGACGACGCCGCAGACGCCGTGACTTACGAGCAGGGACGCAGATAACGCGTGTCCCGCCACCGGAAGTGGACGGGGAAAACGATACGAATAATGGGGAAAAATAGCAGGGAATTATGTGCGGCCAGGGTCAAAGGGCACGTAGTAGGCCCGTCCAGCACGACAGAGGAAATGAGTTTCTTCCAACATGGTTGACAAACTGTTTAGCAGACGGCATGTCCACGACTTTTGTTTAGCAGACGGCATGTCCACGACTTATGTTTAGCAGACGGCATGTCCACGACTTTTGTTTAGCAGACGGCATGTTCACGACTTTTGTTTAGCAGACGGCATGTCCACGACTTTTGTTTAGCAGACGGCATGTCCACGACTTTTGTTTAGCAGACGGCATGTCCACGACTTTTGTTTAGCAGACGGCATGTCCACGACTTTATTTTAGCAGACGGCATGTCCACGACTTATGTTTAGCAGACGGCATGCTCACGACTTATGTTTAGCAGACGGCATGTCCACGACTTTTGTTTAGCAGACGGCATGTTCACGACTTTTGTTTAGCAGACGGCATGTCTACGACTTATGTTTAGCAGACGGCATTCTCACGACTTTTGTTTAGCAGACGGCATGCTCACGACTTTTATTTAGCAGACGGCATTTCCACGACTTTTGTTTAGCAGACGGCATGCTCACGACTTATGTTTTATGTCCTGGGCTAACTCCAGAAAAAACCTTTCTGCATCTTAGAGTTTCATAAACAAATAGTAACCGTTAAATTGAAAGAGCGTTAGTATGAAGTTAAGTGAACTCTAGTTCATTTAGGTGAACTCTACTTCATCTGTCATTTGTACCAGCAGGTCCAAGTAAGATTACTACGTTTATTCTACGTTGTCTTTAATAAAGTATATAGCCGTATCAATGATTATTAAAATTTACAATGATATAACCCGGATTATCCCTCCCCATCTCTTATACACGCCCGGATGAAAAATGTAGAGACTCCCATTAAAATAATTCAAGCACGCCAGTCATCGTACCAAAAGCTTATACTATTACTAACATAACTTGGTCTTAAGACTAGAAAAAACCCAAATATTTTACACTGGTCGTAAAACTCAATTACATCTAAGCAGTTACTGCGATACCGGTAGAAACTATATTGATACTGTCCTATCCTTTACTGTCCTGTCCTTTACTGTCCTGTCCTTTACTGTCCTGTCCTTACTGTCTTGTCCTTTACTGTCCTTTACCGTACCGTACTGTATCGTACCGCACCGTACTGTACCGTACCGTACTGTCCCAATCCTAAACATTCAAGTAGCGTACACTATTTTATAGACAACATAAAGAACAAGTTAAAGGAACTGCTATAGTCAAATACACTCTTGAGTTCTTCTCACTAGCCGGTTTATTTTAAGCCCCAAACAACAACAAATAGTAATAACATTGTGAGTGAGTTGTTGTCAGTATGGTGTGTGTCATTCATTGTGTATATTAGTATACAGAGCCCATTAGCAGCATTATTTATTCGTCGGTCTTGATAGTTAAGTAATTCCTAGGTTGGAAGAGGTTAAAAAGCGTTTGTAAACACTATATAATCATAATATTATTTATTTTTACAACCAAAGGCTTATACCACTTTATTAAAAATTTAAGAACATTGTTTTTTGTAATTTTTTTTTCTAAATGCTCTCTCTTATCTTATTGAATCTGCTCACAGCTTAAAATACTGCCTGAAATAACCACTCACGCTGAAGTTTCTACAACAAAAGTACACCCCCACCCACGCCCCTACACACACACACATACACGTGCACGCATAAGGATTATCCAAATGATGATCCGGCCAACGCCCCCCCACACCCCTTCACAAAACGACTAACCCGAACTTGCTCACGCCCGAGCTGACCTTCGAATGACCCACGCGCCTCTGAGCAGACTAGGTCGCCCACTAATTAAATGAACAGTCATTGTCAAAACTTTTGTTTCAACGACCTCACGTGACCTGCCATAGCAGAAGACAAACTCGCCCCCACCCCCCTCCCAAATAAAATGGTGACCCCATCCCCCTTTATTTTCCTGTCCCTTAAAACCGAGCCAAATCGACGACCCTTTGACGCCGTCCAACGGGAATTCCTGTAAAAGACTGCGCGCAGAGAGAGAAAAAAAATCAAAGCACTCCAGCTAATGAAAGCCTAATTTCAGTCGTATCGAGTGCTCTTATTTGAATAATAAACCCCTTGCAAGGGACGTTAAGTAGTGACCGAATACCGGGGACATACCAGGGACTTCCGGTACAGTTCCAGAAGTCTTGGACAAGAGAGATTCCATTACCGCAGGAACCCACCTGATGGTGGAGGTCTAATGGTGGTCACGGGTATTAGCTTGTGGTCAGTGGCGTTGTATATGTTTGTGGTCAGCGTGATTGTATAGGTCAGGGGTCTCCAAACTTTTCAGTCCGAGGGCCGCATTAACTATCAAATTTCACTTCGGGGGCCAGTTTCTTCCAGGCATGTCTTTGATTTTTCTGGGCAAAGTTCCACAGCAATCACCGACAAACGATTTTTCCTTGGACAAAAAGATCTCCACCGGCCGGATGAGAGGACTTCGCGGGCCGCATCCGGACCGCGGGCCGTAGTTAGGAGACCCCTGTTATACACAGAGGCGTTATAATGAGGTGTGGGGGCGTAGACTGTACCTAGTGACACCTTTCGACGGGATGACACCAAAACAAAATACGACACCAAATTGCCTCTAATTTTAGTCTATCATACATTTAATCGTTGGTGATGAGGGTGGCACCCTCGGACACCGCACCGGGTGTAACCCGACCTAGTGACGTCACTGATAATACCCATTCAACACCACTTAACATAATAATCGAGATGTTAACGAAGATTATACTCTAGTATAAAAACACTATTTCATTACTCGATACATAGATTTTAAAAAATAGGTTTCTAATTTCGGAATAGGTATTAGAATGTGCCTATTAGTGAATATCTACTGAACAACAAACGTGAGGATTTTTTTGAGTGTGAAAATTTTCTTACTGTAGCCAAACCTACCTCTCTTTCAGTTGCTTTGCATCCGCTACTTCCTGTGACGTCATTGGCGTGTCCGTTAGAACGAGAACCTCCAAAATCCCCAACTCGTAAGCCATAGATAGAGAAAATCCAAACACGCCTAGGTGGATGATGTCCCCCACTTTGTCTTTGAGAGATTTGTTTTCACAGCCAGCCATCTTGTAGTTCTGCAAAATTTACTTCGTATATCAACCAGCTCGGATATGACCAAGCGGTACTGACCGTGCTTCTCTCGTTTTCTCTACGTCATTTTTGCGATGACTCATATGCACCTTACGCATTAGTAGCTAGACAATAAGATGAAACGCGGTTGGTCAGCCCAGAGTTTCTTCCAGGCATCTCTTCGGGGGCTCTTCCCCCCCCCCCCCCCCCCCGAAGAAAGTCTACCGCCCCTCCCACCCCCCCCGAACGAAATGGAATTTATATAGAAGATATATACTTTTACCAGTCCCCCCCCCCCAAAAAAAATATCTAGTGCACCCCCCCCCCGGAGAAAAAAGTCTGGAAGAAACACTGGGTCAGCCACGATCAGTTGACCAGTCAGTCAGGTGTTCAGAGTCAGGTAGTCAATCCAAACTCAGGAGTTTAGCGTTAGCCAGGAAGACTTTGATTTTTATAGTCCAGGGGTCTCCAAACTTTTCATTCCGAGGGCCGCATTAACTATCAAATTTTAGTTCGGGGGCCAATTTCTTCCAAGCATGTCTTTGATTCAGGCCAAAGTTCCTCAGCTATCACCAACAAACTATTTTTCCTTGGACAAAAAGAAATCCGCGGGCCGGATGAGAGGACTTCGCGGGCCGCATCCGGCCCGCGGGTCGTAGTTTGGAGACCCCTGGTATAGGTTTCTGATTACAGAGAGAGGCTAGGTTTATGCTTTTTATAGTCCGTATTTTTTCCCACGTTTTCTTTAACTTGCTTTCTCTGTTTGTTTGTTTTTCCAATCAAATCTTGCGATCGAAATTTCTGGCACTTCCCAGTTAGCTAGCGCGCTGAAATTTTCAGGGAAGCTTTCTTTTGGATGACCATAGAATATTCAATTGTTATTATTACTAAATTGATCAATGGAAACATTTTATTGAGCATTTTAGACCGCTATATAATCTATATATATAATTCTCCTCTGCGAGCCATTAGAAAAAAAAACGAGCGACGCGTAGCTCGCCTCTCTCTTGCCGCGCGCAGTGAAGCGAACGATCCCACGTCGCGACAGGCTTAGGGGCAGATAATTTAGTTTGAACCGACTTTAAACTTACAGGAGGTAACTATTACCACTGGTGGCCAGTTTGGGGGAGACGATATGGTCGAGTGGTTGGGCACACGATTGCTATCCCACTCGACACGGGTTCAAATCTATGAGTTCTAGTCAGTAACCAGCCCTCGTCCTAACCGCTATCAACTAACCTCTGACAATCATTCACTTGCGATTGAGACCGAAGAAGAAAGGGTCTCTCGTTTTTTACGAGTTGTCTTTTTACGAGTTGTCTTCGTTTACCCAAAAAAAAGTGAAAAGATAAAATCAATAGCAAGATTTCAATGCAAACAAACAGACAAAGACTAAAAAGTAGAAAATAATAATCATTAAAAAAGTTTAAAAAAAACCCACGTTTTCTGATTGAACTAAGAAGTAGAAAATAAATGTTATACATCACACAATTCAAGCGATCACTCTACTATAAGCGATCAAAAACGTGGGGCGCCCTGATTTTCTTACAGTTTCTAATACTGTTGACTCTCTACAAGCTCCCTAATAAAAGTCAATAGTATTATCTAATCAATAGTAATATAACTTTTACTTCGGCGCCCCACGTTTTTCATCGCTTATAGTAGAGTGATCGCTTGCATTATTGTGATGTATAACATTTATTTTCTACTTTTTAGTTCAATCAGAAAACGTGGGTTTTTTAAAACTTTTTTAATGATTATTATTTAAAATCCTAGACACAGGTCTAGGATAGCTAGACACTGTCTAAGCTTAATATGAGATTCCCTAAATATAAAATTATATACATAATTAAATTTGTTGTCATATATTCTACCTACATCTTCAAATAATTGATTTTGTTTTAGGAGCATTGTCAGTATATTTTGAGTGAATTAAAGTCTAGTGTTCAATTTGAGAAAATGGTTAGTAAATCCATTTCCAATTTATAGAACAGGTTTAGGTTTAAGATCAACTCTAAAAATTAGGATATGATCAAGATTATTGTGACGTGTACAGTTTATGGTTACTGCTAGTGATTAACCTGCCAAATTGGTCTATTAAAAAAAAATACCAAGAAAAGTACAAACAATAACTCAAGTCAAAGTACAACATGACAAGAAAATTATGATCGTGTTATTCATCTGACGAACCAGGAATCGCTATCTGTAAATAAATGAACCAATACCATCGCCCTGATATAAAATTCATACAGAAAACAAATTATGCAAATAAACCACTCCCTCACCGACAAGCTCCCCCACCCCCACAAACACAAAACTCCCCCCCCTCAAGTAATTATCACATCTTTATCCACAGTTGTCACCGCCCGATGATGGATCACCCCACACCCCCACACCCCCACACCCCCACCCCTTAAGTCACCAATCAATGTTTATGCTAATCCCACCCAACCACCCCACATCCGGCAATCATCGATTAGGTTCGACACACCGCTGTCCCGGGATCAAACCCAATCTTTGCATTCAGCTCCACCCCCCCCCACTCATAATACACCAGTCTTTTCATCCATCCCCCCCCCCCCATGACAGCAGGCAAACAGACCACATGACCAGAGAATGTCCCAATTAGCATACTAATTTTATATTTAAGGCTCGTCTTGATTAATAAATTTTCTGCTCAATCAACATGTGTCTGCAATTTCCATGTATGACAGGTATGAGAATAATTAATTACCTGCTCACTGAATCATTAATTACCTGCACATAACTGAATATAAAATAACATACTCATATACATGTCCATATTTAGAAAGAATTACCTTGTTCATCCCATATATAAATAGCAGCTCCAAAATGTAGACGAACTACACAATTTTAACTAATTTAACTTTCTTACACAAGTATCTAGACTGAGTTTTTTTGTACAAATCGCTGTCTTATGTTCGCGATCTCTAATATTTGTGCCATATCAGAAATATGTGTGTCACCGAACAGGTTTTCTAAGAAATGCTACAGTTAACTCAAATACACAGGTAAAATTAGCAATTTAGTAAATCCTCATTTTTAGATGACTTGAGATAACCCTTTTACAATGGTTATACTGTAGATTAATTTTATCGCAGGGACACATCTATAAAGTAAAATGGCGACTAAGACTATTAATAGATCTAGTAGTGAGAATAAAAAAGTAAAAACACATTTAATTGTATTATGTATGACAAACATCATGTTCTCATTGAAATCTATTAAAAATTAAATTCTAATGTAAATATCATTATTATTCTTCTTCGTTCTTAAATTTAATACTTGAGTAGATTTCCTCTAACATATTAAGTTTTCAATGTCAACATATTATGCAGCATTTAAACCGTTACCTCCGGTTTTATCCTACTTTTCTATCTGGATTTGCTTTCATATCTTTTATCCAAGCAAAAACAAATTACAAGGCAGCAGTTCATTGATTAATGAGTACTCTCCAAGATTGCTTGCTGTCCCAAACTAACAAGTCTCATCTGGGTAGAGGTTTGAACTCTATACTTTTGGAGTTACCAACAGTAAGCTATCCTGTCCGACCACGCAGCCCCCCCCCCCCCCGGTTATAAAACGATAAGAGTAAATTATTATAATTGTTTTAAAGTGTATCTATATTGCCACATGTAATAGCATCCATTAACTTTCTGAGGCATGACTTTGTTTAGAAACAATTATTTTCCCCCTGATAAACTTCAAGAAAATATCCACCTTTTTTTGTCTGTGTCACGTCAACATAACTCTGGGTACTTAATTAATTAACAGTTAATTAACACTTTCAAAATCCCACCAATAAAATAACACAACTAAAATTCAGCTGAATCATTTAGAAATTTTATTTTCATATTGATAACAATCTTAAAAGGGCGATAACAATCACATTTCTGTTGATTGTTATCTCTACTTAACTACCACAAATACTTTTTTTTTTCAAACGTGAAGTGATTGACACAGCGTGCCACGGAAGCGATAGACCACGCCTGATTAAATCTGGTCAATAAAATTCGATTTCCCCGCGAACATTGTTTTTAAATTAACTAAACCACTGAGCTTAGTTCTCGCCGTGAAGTTCAAGGACGTTCTTTCATCGATTAATCAAAGCGCTCTGGCACAATGAGCACCCCAGACCTGGAGATAGCAATCCTTCATTCCAGTTCCACAGGTTTCAGACACCATTGCATTGCGTAATTAAAACTACGGCCCGGTTCATTAATTATGCAAAGAGAGGGTACTGGGTGCTTTTTGTGATGTCTCAGTCAGGAAGCTGGATCTGATTACAGGAGTCAAATGTGCTATTTAAAAACACCTAACAATAATACGTTTATATGTATGCGCGCGTAATTCGTAGAGATATTTTTACAAAGAATGTAGATTAGGATTTTACAAGATATGTTTCAATCACATTGGCCTAGCCAGGTTGACAATACAATCCTAAATATACACAATCTTATACCGCGTTTACACTTGCGACATGTATACTATACATTTCTAGAAAAAAAACTTCGCAATAAGTGAGTAGGCTCCCCTATTATCTTAGGCCCTATAGCGAAGTTTTTTTTTTCTAGAAATGTATAGTATACATGTCGCAAGTGTAAACGCTTTGTTAGAGTTGGGGCTTATGTGTCTAGACCTACTATTGAGTTTAGGCTACAGTTTGCATCTTAGTTTATTGGTTTACGTTTTAAGATAAAATAAAAGTGTGGCGTTGAACGGTTTTTCATGATTAGTATTAATAATCTTAATAAGTCTTAGGAACAACAATCACCATCGCACTACGACCGTAGATCAACACTAACCATCGCACCAAGACCATAGACCAACACTCACCCTCAACACATCACCATCCAACCAAGACCACCACTCACCTCAATACCACCTACTCACCATGACCATAGCCTCACCACATCACCTACCCACCAAGACCACGGCCCAACACTCCCCTCCCCACATCACCTACCCACCAAGACCACGGCCCAACACTCCCCTCCCCACATCACCTACCCACCAAGACCACGGCCCAACACTCCCCTCCCCACATCACCTACCCACCAAGACCACGGCCCAACACTCCCCTCCCCACATCACCTACCCACCAAGACCACGGCCCAACACTCCCCTCCCCACATCACCTACCCACCAAGACCACGGCCCAACACTCCCCTCCCCACATCACCTACCCACCAAGACCACGGCCCAACACTCCCCTCCCCACATCACCTACCCACCAAGACCACGGCCCAACACTCCCCTCCCCACATCACCTACCCACCAAGACCACGGCCCAACACTCCCCTCCCCACATCACCTACCCACCAAGACCACGGCCCAACACTCGCCTCCCCACATCACCTACCCACCAAGACCACGGCCCAACACTCCCCTCCCCACATCACCTACCCACCAAGACCACGGCCCAACACTCCCCTCCCCACATCACCTACCCACCAAGACCACGGCAAAACACTCCCCTCCCCACATCACCTACCCACCAAGACCACGGCCCAACACTCCCCTCCCCACATCACCTACCCACCAAGACCACGGCCCAACACTCCCCTCCCCACATCACCTACCCACCAAGACCACGGCCCAACACTCCCCTCCCCACATCACCTACCCACCAAGACCACGGCCCAACACTCCCCTCCCCACATCACCTACCCACCAAGACCACGGCCCAACACTCCCCTCCCCACATCACCTACCCACCAAGACCACGGCCCAACACTCCCCTCCCCACATCACCTACCCACCAAGACCACGGCCCAACACTCCCCTCCCCACATCACCTACCCACCAAGACCACGGCCCAACACTCCCCTCCCCACATCACCTACCCACCAAGACCACGGCCCAACACTCCCCTCCCCACATCACCTACCCACCAAGACCACGGCCCAACACTCCCCTCCCCACATCACCTACCCACCAAGACCACGGCCCAACACTCCCCTCCCCACATCACCTACCCACCAAGACCACGGCCCAACACTCCCCTCCCCACATCACCTACCCACCAAGACCACGGCCCAACACTCCCCTCCCCACATCACCTACCCAGCGTGTGACTGCCACAACAGCGACCTGTGCACGGCGTGGGGTGAGCTGTCTGACAACGACCTGGCCACGATATCAGCTGTAGCGTCTGTCATCAGTTGTATGATGCTGTTTGGTACGTGCCGCACACCGTCACGTACGTTGTGACGTGTAGGGTCACGTGATTTGTGACGTACACAATAATGTGGTCTGTGGCATGCAGAACATTAAGACTTATCGTTCTCTCGAGTTTCTTTCACATATTTAATCTCAGGGGTGGGGGTTGGGGGTCGAGGGGGGACGACTCCGAAATTTTCATGGGGGGCGCACTTGGGTTTCCAGATGGGTAAGCTCAGTGTAGCTTCCCCCCCCCCCCCCACTGAATAGGTGTCGGAAGGAAACTGCTCGTACATGAGAACATGATCTTGTCTTTCTGGTGCTAATTCCTGAGTTTATTTGTAAAAACACAATGATGACTGTTGTCAAACCGTTGGTCTAAATTTTAAAACAGTGGATGAACTGTTTGAGATCTATTGAATAAAAATTTTAATTTATTAACAAGGCAAGGTAATTGATGGTTTATTTTGGGCAAGATGTGATGCTAATCTAAGTCGATTTTAGGAAAGTTTAGATTGGTTAATTTTTTGATAAGCATGCTTTGAGTTAGTAAAGTTTGCATGCACGAAGATAGGTTGTGTAATTAGTAAAGTTTGGATGAGCATCGCCGGGATTATTAAACTTTGCTTTAGTTACACCACTTCCTGTGATGTAATGTTACGGTACTGAGCATCATTGTCTCCGCTGTTATCGCGGTATTAGAAATCTTAAAAAACTCTACTTCATCTACTCAAACAAGAGTCAGGTCTACACAATCGGAAGTTTTAGATATTCCATTAGGCCCATACATTTTAAACTTTAAAAATCTCCCCGTGTCCTGTGTAGTTGCATCAGATGTTTATATTCATATGTCACTTTGATCAAGTGCTCATGTGATGCTAAGCTTGGGGTAAGTCCTAACCATCATGTAGTCTTTACTTAACCGAACGTCACTACAACCAATGTGTATTTTACACTTCGGACAACAGCTACTCCCTATATACATCTGCTTTTGCCTGGTGGTAAATCCACCATTGTGTAAATAATACATTTAAACCAACAACAAACAAACGTACTCTCTCGAATCTTCCAATCCATGTAGCAGGTGAAGTAGAGTTCACCTGTTTCTTAGATAAGTTGAAAAATCTTTAGATTTAGAATCAGTTGTATTTTTTTAAATATCAGGCATTACAAAGTTCATGAGTCAAGTCCTGGTTTTGAAAATTCTTTAATTTCAGGTTCAAAGGGCAGGGCACTCTTACCCATTATTAGTACTTAAGTTCGAGTTATGTCCCCCTGTTTGAGTTAAATCGATCATTTACCGGGTACCATCTGCAAAAACTTGTACCGGGGCCACCTCTCAAAGAACAACCCCTCAAACCAGGTACTCCTATCTTAATAAGTCTGTAGGTACCAATTATCATTGTTTACCCTTAAAGAACCCACCCCCCTTCACCCCCTAAGGTGGAGGGGGGGGGGGGTGGCATGGGGCAGTTTATTAACCCAGCTGTGGGAGCGAGCAGCGGGGCAGCAGAAATGTTCTTTCAGATCCTAATCATCTCCCCTTTAGGCCGGTCTCCCTCACACCCCCCCCCCCCCCCACACTCCAGTAATGCGGCATAACTCTTTGTACCGGCTAACACTCGAAGCTCTCACCGTGGTATGCGCGCGCATCAGTGGGTTGTCGTTCATGCGTTTTGGTCTGGGAGCAGGGCTTAAGTGATTTAAAAAAAACATATACTAAGCGAGCGGGTATTCCCCTTAATTTGCACGGAAAAGAAAGCGAATGGAAATAGTTTGTCATATTAGATGACAATACACTGTTACTAAATTTGTAAACTTGTAGATAGTTGCATGTATGTCTGTGATTATAAATCCATTATATCCATTAATCCATCAGCTTTGTGTATCAACAAAAATATCCAGTCATTAGCTCTTGTACCTTTTATCATCTAAATACATGGACTACTTACAGCTCTATAGTGCCAGTTGTGATTATATGCTCCAAGATACAGATACATTAGAGGTGACAAAACTACCTTACGACCACATCCTTCCACATATATTTGTACTGTTTTCAGCGCCTTTTTAAAAGTACACAAATACAGTTTTGTTTGAGATCAGATGTTTAACCCTTTAAACGCCAGCACGTTGTAAAGTCTTGTTTGTTGAGTTGATAAACAAGAAGGTTTAGTCTTCAGAATTTGGTTAGTCTCGTCTTTATTATTGGACTAGAGTCTAGTCTTCATAACTAGGCTAAAGTCTAATCTTCAGGGCGGGGGTAGTCTTGACTATAGTATTGGGCTAATACCTAATTTTGATGATTGGCTAGTTTAGTCTTCAAGACTGGGTTAAAGCCGTGTTCTTAATATTGGGCTAATATCTAGTTTTTAGGTTTGGGCTATACCCTATCTTAAGAATTGGTCTAAATTTAAACCCTAGGATTTTAGGCTAAAATTTAAATAAATGTATCTCCACACACAAAGTTTGAAATTAAGCAGTGTTCTATTTGTATAGTTATTCCAAAAGTTTGGACAAAACAACTGACCTTTACAAACATCTGGCCAAAGTTTGACCATATCTGAAACAAAACGTACAATAAAATCAATCACGATCAAGGTAAACATTGATTTGACCTCTACACCAAAACACATGACCAAAATTTGACCCCTACA
The DNA here is from genome assembly GCF_028476545.2 of Physella acuta. Taxonomy (NCBI): domain Eukaryota; kingdom Metazoa; phylum Mollusca; class Gastropoda; family Physidae; genus Physella; species Physella acuta. The sequence goes on from NW_026731970.1 coordinate 57,253, forward strand.
CTAAAAGACCAAGATAAACCAAAGCCCTACAGCTCTAAGTAAACGATAACACCCGCGACTCCGTTACCCATAGCAACCACCGTATTCAGTACATACAACTTGAAAACGATAACTCACAACCATCTTCAAGCACGTGACCTCTTCACGTGACTCCCGTTCCGTCTCTTTAATCACGTGACTCCCGTTCCGTCTCTTTAATCAAAACTAGCAACAGCGCATGCACCGAAAGCTCACACGCTTCTTTTAGATTCTGACGAGTGCGTCCGTTCTCAAAACGTGTAGTACAGCAATGACCTATGATTGTCTCCCATGTTTCAAAACCCCGTTGGGTGATTTGTAATCTACCACACAAGGGGCGGCAACCCATTGGTAATGTACCACACCAGGGGCAGTAACTCATCTCTCGAGAGACCCGTCCACTGCTCGGCGGAGAGAGATTATTAAAACGACTCGCTTTGAGGTAAATGGGTTTTTGTGGAGGCCTGTGGCGTGAAGGTACTCGGGTTCAAGGTCGTGAGAAATAGCTCAAACGGGTGTAGAGTTCAACAGTGGATAGGCGTACATGCTTTGTAATGATTTCACCCTTGCAATGCCTTCACGACAATGCCCTCACGACAATGCCCTCAAATAATACCCTTCCAATGCCCTCAGCCCCCAATGACCCCCATGACCCCAATGCACTTAATGACACCAATAACCCCCAATGCCTAAACTCAGAAAAACCTCTCAAACATAATGCTCCCCAATCTAATAATCTAAGAAAGTAACCTCAAAAATATCCTTGAACTATGCCCCCAGTTAATGTCCTCACACTGATTTCTTCTCACTGTACTCTCATCCAATACCCTCACACAATACACTAAAAACATGCCCGCAAATAAAGCCTCAGTTAATGCACGAACGCAATACATTCAGCCAATGCCTTAGTAAATGCCACCACATCAACATTTTAGCTCAATGCTCTCATCCTAAACACCCTCAGTTAAGCTCGTTAACAATGCACTCCTCTAAACTATGCCCCCACACAATACACAAAACACCATCACAAATTCAATCACCCAATGCCCTCACACAATACCTCCCATAAAATACCCTCACAAAAACCCTCTAAAGCCTAGGCCACGAATCGAATTAACCGAATACAATCAATGAACCTTTCGTGTTAATCTTTTACTCTCATCGATTACCCATACACGGTATCGATAATAACGATCTTTGATTTAAGACTTGGGTTATGTTTAAGCTTACGATAAATAAAGGTGCCAGATATATTATCAATGTGAATATGTAAGTTCAGCTCATCCGCTTTAGACTAAAGCTAGTATTTTCTTCTTCTACTTAGTTCTAAATTTTAGTGTTGGAAGGGATCCCCTCCAACACAATTAAGTATACGCGTCAACTGGTTATGGCCATTGAGGCCATTGACTCCGAAGAGCGGTTGTCCCCAGCTAACGAGCCTCATCTGCCCGAGGGTTCGAACTCGAGACTTTTCGGTTTAGCAACCATGAGATTTCTAATTCATATGCCGAGATCACAGAAACAAGCGAACTCTACTTCACTTGAAAGGGAAACTTTACTTTAACCATGAGATTTACCGACTCGACCACGCCAAACCCTAGGTAGTATTTTAAAATTTGGTGTTTTTTTCTCAAACTTCTCTTATATTCTTATAGAGCAAAGATCTAAGACTGAATAGACAACAGACTGTTTTATTAAGGCTAAAATTGGAATGCCAATATACGTACGGCGTAAAAAAAATCTATAGACTTTGATTAAACCAAGACTGACAATTTACTATCGACCTCTCGTGGCCAGAGAAAGCCGAAATTAAAGAAAAAAACTCTCTTCCCTGTGAAGCTGCCAGCCGACAGACGTGCCAGCTAGGACGCTGATCAACTTCCCGAGATAAACTGGCCCTGTGTCCGTCAGGTCCAGACAAATGAGATGAGCCTGTTCGGTCCGGGACCAGCCGCTGACCATTAGAGTCTGAACCTGTTCGGTCCGGGACCAGCCGCTGACCATTAGAGTCTGAACCTGTTCGGTCCGGGACCAGCCGCTGACCATTAGAGTCTGAACCTGTTCGGTCCTTGACCAGCCGCTGACCATTAGAGTCTGAACCTGTTCGGTCCGGGACCAGCCGCTGACCATTAGAGTCTGAACCTGTTCGGTCCGGGACCAGCCGCTGACCATTAGAGTCTGAACCTGTTCGGTCCGGGACCAGCCGCTGACCATTAGAGTCTGAACCTGTTCGGTCCTTGACCAGCCGCTGACCATTAGAGTCTGAACCTGTTCGGTCCGGGACCAGCCGCTGACCATTAGAGTCTGAACCTGTTCGGACCGGGAACAGCCGCTGACCATTAGAGTCTGAACCTGTTCGGTCCGGGAACAGCCGCTGACCATTAGAGTCTGAACCTGTTCGGTCCGGGGCAGCCGCTGACCATTAGAGTCTGAACCTGTTCGGTCCGGGACCAGCCGCTGACCATTAGAGTCTGGGGGTTGATGCACAGGATCCACAACCTTCGGCAATCAGGCGGCATTCCATGGGTGCCAGACTTGTCTGTCTCGGCAAACTTCAGTTGGCACAGATTGTGATGTGTACCTGTTCTGTGTACATGGTCTGTATACATGTTCTGTGCAATTGTTGTGTATACTTGTTGTGTGTAGTTGTCCTCTGTACATGTTCTGTGTACATGTTCTGTATACATGTTCTGTATATATGTTCTGTATACATGGTCTGTATAGATTTTATGTATATATGTTCTATGTAATTGTTGTGTATACACGTTGTGTGTAGTTTTCCTTTCTGCATATTCTATGTCCATATTATGTGTTCGCTTTTTTTTAAATAAATATGTACATTTTCGCTGTAAAATAGTTTTACCACATGGGGAATATACGGACCTTTTACTGGAAAAAACAATTTGCCGTGTGAATAGCTTCAACTTACAACATTTTAATGTTATATACATGTTTTGTATATACGTTTTGTATAGATGTTCTCTATAGATGTACTGTATAAATCTTCTGTATACATTATTGTTACATGTTATGCATACATGTTCTGTATTACATGTTCTGTATACATATTGTGTATACATGTTGTGCATACATGTTCTGTTTACATGTTCTGTAAACATGTTCTGTATACATGTTCTGTGTACATGTTCTGTATACATGTTCTGTATACATGTTATTTACAATCATCTGTATACTTTTCACGGCCATAAACATAATACATGTTTGCCCTACTGGTAAAAGACAGAAATACAATTTCAAGTCGAATCACTAAAATATTTACCTGTACTAAAAAAAAAGGCCGGCATCAAAATAATAACATCACCAAGAGTGTATAAAAAACTCTGAGCAAACCCAGCATTAATGTGTACCCATCAGCAGCCATGGACAAGCGACTGGATATTAATAATGTGTAAGATATATGTCAACTGCATTAATATGAAGAGAGAAATGAACTTTGTGTGTTATTAAAAAAAGACACGACATCAAGTCCGAACTTGTACTCAAAGAGTCATGCAAAATCTTTGATTGTTGGCTGGGTATGTAAAGACACCTTCTTCTTCGGCGTTGTCAATTTTAGTGTTGTAAGGGATCCCCCTCCAACACAATTAAGGATACGTGTCAACTTGTTATGCGCCACATAGGCCGTTGACTCCGATTTCAGCCTGCTTTTCTTTTTGCATTTGCTTCCATAGCCTTTGTCCAACCAAGAACAAACTACAAGACAGCAGTTGTTTGATTTTGGAGTTATCCCTCCTAAAGGGCTTAGGCTTTGAACTCGAGACTTTTTGATTTAGCAACCATGAGCTGTACCAACTCGACCACGCCGACCCATTGTAATCGCACCAAGTAGGCTTAATATACTATCTTCTGACCTATACCCTCATCAACTGACTTCATATCCTTAACCCTTTAGTACTGAATCTGCCAGTCAATGCATAATTCAATAAACGTTAACCCCTCAGTCACGGCATCCAGCCCCCATCATTTCACAATAACTATTAACCCATAATTGACTGGATGGGTTCTTATTTTTTTTAACTCACCCCACCTCCACCCTCAAATCACTATTTTAATCTTGACACTTTTTTTCTTTATAACCCAGAGAGTATTCAAGATGGCGGCCAGTGGTCACGTGATCGTCGTCTGACGCGTGGGGCTGTCTCCTTTAGGGAATTTCCGCCGAGTCAACGTGTGCTGATGGTCATTTGGGAGGGGGGGAGGAGGGGGAGGGGAGATGAGACCACGTGACATCTGAGTTGGTGTGAGTATTTGGATAAGGTTGAAATCTTGACAAGTAAATCAAGGGAGGACTTTAAAAAATAATTTTAAAATAAAAGAGTGGGTTTTCTTTCAGTAGGGTGGGATTTCTGTCCACAAATATATTTCTTTACTCTAGTTTACAAAAAACAACGACTCAAAATTCTATTTTAAGAGCGTGAGTTACGTGGATATTAGACAGAACTTTCCGACAAAGCCGATACTGTGTCATATCTAGGATGTTTTCTCAGCTTTTTAGTGGAGCCAAGTGTTATCCTTATGGTATAGACTTGGGCTAAGGTCTAGACTAATGACCGAGATACATACAAAGTTTATCTACTGTCATAGCTAGAGTTAAAGTTGAAAACAAAAAACAACTCTCTCATGTTTTTATTTTAAATGTCATATCCACGTAATTTCTACTATCGTAAACATATAAACATACACCCCCACCCTTTCACACACATGCACGTGCACTGGTACTCACACAAACACATGTGCACGAGAGGAGTTCACCTATGGGCGAACTCGATGTTTTGACTTGACTTTTCCGCGAAGCGCCAATGAACCAAAACAACAATAGGAGAGATACGTTGAGCGGGAGGCCTTCACTGGTACAGTGTGATATGGGGGGGGGGGGTGGGGAGGCCTTCACTAGTTTAGTGCGATATGGTGGGGGGAGAGGGAGGCCTTCGCTAGTACAGTGTAATATGGGGGGGGGGAGGGAGGCCTTCACTAGTACAGTGTGATATGGTGGGGGGGGGGGGTGGTGTAGGGAGGGGGAGGCCTTCACTAGTACAGTGTGATATGGTGGGGGGGGGAGGCCTTCACTAGTACAGTGTGATATGGTGGGGGGGGTGGGGAGGGGGAGGCCTTCACTAGTACAGTGAGACCTTCATCAGTACAGTTTTATACGGTGGAGGGGTGGGGGAGAGGTGATATGGTTGAGGGGGTGGCGGTCCTTCACCAATACAGTGTGATATGTTAGTGTGGACGTGGATCTTCACGGTAAAAACATACATGCCCATAATGTTTTAACTGTGTAGTCACACGCCAGATAAACTACAGTCAACAAACTGTGAATTTTACCCAGTAACAGTGGTTTAAATTTAATCACGCGAGCTTCAAAGTGAAAAATCCTATCTAGTTTAACATTTACAAAGACCTGACTCTAAAGGACCGAAAAAAAAATCATCAAACACCATTTTCTTTGTACTTTCATTAGCCTTACATCAGAACTTCAGAAAATAAAAATTAACAGCGCAGTTAATTTTTTTTAACTTACTTTCTCCGCAGTTCGACCTACTTTAAAAGTCACGTGATCATCCCTAAAGTTGACAAAACATAAATCATCCACCACGCTTAAACGCTTTTTCAAAAATTTCAGACACAAACTTTCGCGCGTGCGCGTAAACAAATCTCGCAACGTCACGTGAAGAAATGCAGTCGCGCGCGAGAAAAAGCACTGCGCATGCGCCTTGAATTATTCCAATAAAAACTAAGTGCAAAGAAAAAGCGCATGACGAAAAATGATTTCCGGTCGGTAAACGGTTTTTAAAAGCTGCTCCTGCGGTAATAAATCATAAAAGCGTGTTGATGATATTGCGACTCTCGCCTATCTGTTTGCAAGAATCGTACGTCTTTCTGCAGGGAGTTTCTTTCAAAGACCCGCTAGCCTTTGGGATCTGTCGTGAGGTGTACAAAGAACCGCTTTGTGGTTGTTTATTTTTTTGAACAAAATTTTATTTAATTTATAAGACATTCTGTAACAGACGCCCTGATATTTTTATTACGTCAGCACATGTTTTTACTTGAATGAATTTATAGCTTTTTATTTCTTTTTGTTTTCAGAAGCTGGGATAAAGTTTTATTTGTATGTCGTACCTGAGTCCACTCAACTCTAATTAGTGCCTGGAGTAAAACGTTTACTAACTAAAAACAAAATATTTTTACTAGCTGCAAAGCCTGTCGGGTAACAAACAATTTAAGTTAGAAATTTGGACAAGTAGGCCTAAATAAACAGAAATCTTGACAGAACAAAAGTGTGTTTTCCTTTCCAGTGGTTTGATTTCTGTGTACAAATACACATTTCTAACTTAAGTTTACGAAAATCATTTCGAGAGTATGAGTTCCATCTAAGGTTACAATTTTAAAAGTTGTATCGAACTTATGTACACTTGATCCAGTTGTACAATTGAAAATCAATAACTCTATTTTTGACAGTTTGTTTATTTCGCGTTTAAAATAAACAGACGAACCTAGTAAATTAATATATTAGAAAAGGGATCTGCGTGGTCGATTCGGTGAAGCTCATGGATGCTAAGCAGAAAAGTCTCGAGTTCGAACCCTCGGGCAGATGAGGCTCGTTAGCTGGGGACAGCCACTCTTCTAGGAGAGACAACTCCAAAATCAAACAACTGCTGCCTTGTAGTTTGTTCTTGGTTGGACAAAGGCTATGTAAGCAAATCCAAAAGAAAAGCGGGGTAAAATCGGTGCATAACAAGTTGACACGTATACTAAAAATTAAGAACGCAGAAGAAGAAGTCAGAAGACTATGTCCAGACCCTATTCTACTCGAGATCCTGACCATCACCCTCTTAACATTACACATTCTAAGTCTACTAGCATTTTAATCTGAATTCAAATTCGCAGAGTTTTCCTGTGTTCGCCTAGCTCGGATTGGTACCTAACTCATGTCAGGGAAAGAAAAGGCTACTGGGCACGGTGCTGACTACACTATCTCTTCTTAGCCGAGGTCACCAAAACAGGTCAACTCTACTTCTCTCATGGAACGTTAAATTCGAAATTGGAACTTTTTTTTACTAAGTCAAATATCATTTATTGTTAAAATGAGTGACAAATTGATATATATATATATATATATATATATATATATATATATATATATATATATATATATATATATATATATATATAATAACATTAACTGTATCCCTCTATCCTGTGTACAACGACCCCCATCTATCCTGTGTACAACGACCCCCATCTATACAACGACCCCCATCTATCCTGTGTACAACGACCCCCATCTATACAACGACCCCCATCTATCCTGTATACAACGACCCCCATCTATCCTGTGTACAACGACCCCCATCTATACAACGACCCCCATCTATCCTGTGTACAACGACCCCTCTCTATCCTGTGTACAACGACCCCCATCTATCCTGTGTACAACGACCCCCATCTATCCTGTGTACAACGACCCCCATCTATCCTGTGTACAACGACCCCCATCTATACAACGACCCCCATCTATCCTGTGTACAACGACCCCCATCTATACAACGACCCCCATCTATCCTGTGTACAACGACCCCCATCTATCCTGTGTACAACGACCCCCATCTATACAACGACCCCCATCTATCCTGTGTACAACGACCCCCATCTATCCTGTGTACAACGACCCCCATCTATCCTGTGTCCAACGACCCCCATCTATCCTGTGTACAACGACCCCCATCTATCCTGTGTACAACGACCCCCATCTATCCTGTGTACAACGACCCCCATCTATCCTGTGTACAACGACCCCCATCTATACAACGACCCCCATCTATCCTGTGTCCAACGACCCCCATCTATCCTGTGTACAACGACCCCATCTATTCAACGACCCCCATCTATCCTGTGTCCAACGACCCCCATCTATCCTGTGTACAACGACCCCCATCTATCCTGTGTCCAACGACCCCCATCTATCCTGTGTACAACGACCCCCATCTATCCTGTGTACAACGACCCCCATCTATCCTGTGTACAACGACCCCCATCTATCTATCCTGTGTACAACGACCCCCATCTATCCTGTGTACAACGACCCCCATCTATCCTGTGTACAACGACCCCCATCTATCCTGTGTACAACGACCCCCATCTATCCTGTGTACAACGACCCCCATCTATCCTGTGTACAACGACCCCCATCTATACAACGACCCCCATCTATCCTGTGTCCAACGACCCCCATCTATCCTGTGTACAACGACCCCATCTATTCAACGACCCCCATCTATCCTGTGTACAACGACCCCATCTATTCAACGACCCCCATCTATCCTGTGTACAACGACCCCCATCTATCCTGTGTACAAAGACCCCCCTCTATCCATGATCTAACTCTAAAATTTCCCATCTGTTTCCAATTACTCCATCTACATTTTTCTCTATTTCTCCCTGGCCAACACGGCCACGAGAAATCTGACCCATTAATCGCGAGAAAGTACGAGATTTCTCAATTTCCCGCCCACCCATCCACACAGGACGATCGTGCGATATATTCTAATGATATTTAGACGCAAGAAGGACGTCCTGACGTCCATGGCACGGCGGGTTGACGTCCAGGGCAGGACGTTAGGGATTAGATGTGGCAGGCGACTTTTGTCAACGGTTGACGTTTGCTGTTACTGTGTTGGCTGATAGGTTTAGGTGTTACTGATAGGTTTAGGTGTTACTGATAGGTTTAGGTGTTACTGATAGGTTTAGGTGTTACCGATAGGTTTAGGTGTTACTGCATTGCCTCATAGGTTCAGCCCCTTCTCTCCTGTCTGATCAATTGTGCTCTAAGATATCCGTCTGATTTGTTTACAAAACTTGATTTTGTTAACGTTTTTAGCAATGATACCACATCAATTCTACCAGCGCTTCTACTGGCGATACTACCGGCGACACTACCATCGATACCACGACACGCGATACTACCGGCGATACCACCAGCAATTCTACCGGCAATACTACAACCGATACCACCAGCAATATTATCATCGATACCACTACCAGCGATACTACCGGCGATACCACCAGCGATACTCTCGTCGATACTACCATCGATACCACCAGCATTAATATTATTGATACCGCTACCAAAGATACCACCATCGATACCACCAGCGATACTACCAACCAGCCAACACTTTATGACGATTCTTCCAACATGTGCTAACTACCTTCAACTTTTGACCTTCACCTTCAATTTTTGACCTTCACCTTCAATTTTCTACCTTCACCTTCAACTTTTGACCTTCACCCGTCTTTTGAACAATATCTGGACATCAATAAACACTGGTCAATGTTGGCCTTCATTAACCTAAAGATATCAAATTCCATCATTGACTTCAAACTTTTTCTCTACAACTGTCTTTACTTCGGTCTTGTAAATTCAAACGTTCGACCTGATTATAACTTTTAATTAAACGAAAACAAGTTTCAAAGCTGTTAAACATAATTAGTGGCGTGTTGAAAAAGTAATTCGTAAGCAGGGGCGTAGCGAGGGGGGGGGGGGGGTGCGGACCGCACCGGGTGACACCATTTAGGGGGGTGACACCAAGGCAAAAAAATAGCAAAATACACAGAGAAAAACTTGAGGGGGGGGGTGCAAATTGAAAGTTTGAGGGGGGATGCAAATCGAAAACCTGACGGGGGGGGGGGGGGAGTGCAAATCGAAAATTTGATAGTTCGTCCCCGGGAAGGGTCGCTACGCCTCTGGGGGGGGGGGGGTGACACCATTAAGTGCCGCACCGGGTGACACCCGACCTCGCTACGCCACTGTTCGTAAGGCAGATTTTAATTAATTAGCTGTCTTTAATTTTTTTTAAAAGTTTGAGTCTAAGACGGATTTTAATTTTCTTTATCAGTTCTCTAAAGTACGCAGTTTTGAGTCCCATATGTTTTTGCTTTATTATGATTTAGTTTACGATTTACGCTGCTTATTAATAACAATAATTACTTTTCTCGCTAATTAACTTAAATATTTTAAAATCATAGTTCTCTTACATTAAATCTACAGGATTTCGAGATTCAACTGCAGAATTTACTAGTCATTTACTCAAAATATCTAGCTTACAGTATTGTATTCTATTTGCTTAACACAAAACCATGATTTGATGCCATTTTCAAGCCAACTATAGAATTAAACATTCTTTGTGCGGTATGCTACAAGATCACGACTATGAACAGAAATTGCAACGACACATTGCCCTAGAGATATCCCTACAGAGAGCCCTAGAGATAGCCCAACAGATAGCCCAACAGAAAGCCCAACAGATAGCCCTCCAGATAGCCCCAAAGATAGCCCTATATAATTCATAGCCTTAAAGATAGCCCTACAGATAGCCCTACAGATAGCCCCAAAGATAGCCCTACATAATTCATAGCCTTAAAGATAGCCCTACAGATAGCCCTACAGATAGCGCTAAAGATAGCCCAACAAACTGCCTAACAGAAAGAAAAACAGATTACCCCACTAAAATCCTTGTCTAAATCTTTGTTTTCCTTATAACCATAGTTCTAATATTTTAAATATATAATACAATATATGTTTTTAAAAAAAAGAATAATATTTCTCTAGGGGACACAATCCCAGCCTTTCGGATTTCTAGTTACGAGTTCTACCCAGAAACACACAGCAGCGTTTTTTATGGTTCGCGAACTTTTCAGATCTGCAACAAGATACGAACATAGAACAGTCAGACAATAGAGATATGCACCAACGCGTAGACCACTCCTACACCACGGGAAGTCGGTAAAACAAACACTCATTACAAGACACACCGATAACCTATCGTTCAGATCGAGGCTCGGCCTCGGCTCCAACAAATGACGGATGTTCAGGCCGACTGCGCATGCGCTAGAAACTCCAGCGGCGCGGAGAGATAAAACGTTAAAATAAAATACGACATTTTTTTTCCGGCGTCGCGGTGAGTGACGTCATATCTCTAAAAACAAACGATCGGGAATCTCCGATTGGGGTAGTAAACAATGCCGTGAATACTTCCTGTCTGCGACGGAAGAAAGAAAACGCACATGCTCACACACACAGACAGCAGACACACAAACACACATACACACACAGTCACACATACATACACACACACTCACACCCATATACTCTCTCTCTCACACTATTCTATACACTTACACACTTTAAAAAAAGATTAGCTATAGGGCTGGTAAGTAGGTCACCAACCAGTTCTACGGCTCAATAAAACCTGCATGAGCCATAGAATTGGTTGGTGACCTACTTACCAACCCTATAGGAAAACTTCCCACCGGCATCCTACCTCAGTAACAATAGGCATGAAAAGTCTATGTAATCATACTACATTTTTGAAAAAAATCTTTTTTTTTTTTTAAATGGCAAGTGATAAAATTATAGTTACATTTGTAAACATTAAAGTCGATTGGGGACTATTGATTACACTCATACTGAATAGACGCCGTCGAAAAGCCGTTCTGAATTATTTTATCAATTCAAATATTTTTAAGAACTGCCCTCAACCTCTCCTTGAAGTCAACCGGAACGGCCAGGGAGAGTAAAACAATAAAAGTATGAACAATTTTTTTTACATGATAAAAATACACAACATTGACCTATGGTGCAAAGCGTGGTATTGTATTTATATTAAATAGTAGGACATTCTCCATCACCACAACTTCCTGACTCTACAAATCCTAATTAAAATAAAAGTCTTTGCTAAATTGCTGTTAAATTACTAGTAATTATTTCTTGGACCTTAATGAAACCGGGAGTAATTTTGTAATTATTAAACACATGTTATAAAATATTCAATTTTGGTGGAAAAATATGCTTTCTGGCAACGAAAATTTGGAAACATATATAACCATCTTTTCATGCCTATTTAAAGTTATTAACTAATATTCCACAAAAGCATGATATATATCATGCGTGATTTTTTTTTAAAGGAAACTGGAGAAAACGCACCGGCCGTTTTATCAAGGGCAGATAATTGGTCAAAAGAAAAACCTGCACCAATGTGATGGGGACGCGGGCTGTTCTGATTGTGGTAAAAAAAAAAACTGACCCCCTCAAAATGGCGCACGTGTTTCTTTTAGCACCAGATGTCAACAAAAACAAAATGGGTGACCTCATCAGGCTAATCATCAGGAATCAGCCCACACCTCTCCCCCTCCCTCCCCCCACCAGCACACCTCATTTCCTGCTCTATCCTCCTCTAACTCATTTCCGTTTATATATTCCCAGACATGCGCAGAAGATCTTTTTTTTTCTTTTCTTATAAATCACAAAGGTCATTCAGCATACACAAAAACTGTTTTTTTTTTGTTTTTTTTTTTTTGTAAAATAATTATTTCGTTATTTTCGAGAAATCAATTTCTTCCTGTATATTTTTAAATTAAAATGCCGTGAAAAAATATAGATATAAAAGATTGATTTTTTTTTTAAATTCAATCTTTTATATATCTTTTTTTTTTTAACTTTCGTCTTTCGTGGCGATTCATCTTTTCAAAAAACCTGCCTTGAACTTAATTTTTTTTAATCTATCAAAGAACTAGAAATTTATTTTCAAGCAATCTACTACAAGAAGAAAGAGAATACTATTTTAAACTACAATAAAAGTTATTGATAAAATTTCACATATTTTTAGTTTTTTCATCGTTTCGTTTTAACTCTTTTAGTTTTTTTATCGTTTAGTTTTAAATCTTTTAGTTTTCACCACTTTTAGTTTTTTAACGTTTTTTTAATTTATTTTCTCATTTTAAATTTTTACATCTTTAATTAATCACACATTTTAGTATTTTAATCAGTTATTTTGATATCTTTATTCTTATTACATCTTTTACTTTTCACATTTTCAAGTCGCGTCTATAGTTTTTCACATTTTAGCTTTCACATGTTTCATCAAAACTAGATCTGATCGTACTATGACGTCGACCATCCTGATCCGACTAACGATGCGGCCATACAGCCTGTAGATCACGTGATCCGGCACTGTAGGGAGCTCCGGCTATCTCACATCCGGTCTGTGTATCGTCCCATCTGCGGCAGCCTGCAGGCCACAAGTGAATGATTCCAGCTTGTGGTGTAATGATGACGTCATTTCCTGCTTAAATCGCCCCCCTTCCTAAATTCTTCATTCAATGTTTGAAACTTTCGCGGAAATTAGGCGATAATTGAAAATTTCGTTTTCTTAAACGCCGTTTGGTACGTTGTAATTATTTTGTAACAGCAACGCAGAAGCGAAAATCTAAGAATGCAAGATCATCTTTGGTTTCATGTGACCGTAAGGTCGAGCGCAAGAGTCCCAATTACAAACCCGCGAGTATCGGGTTCGAGTCTGTATTACGTCCCTTGATTCCGTTAAGTCAAGCAATGTAAACACACACACGAGATCAAGTAACAGATGAACTCTACTTCACCTACCTCATAGACTGACTGGCCGGTAAGACGACTGTGTCTTTAGCTATACTAATAAAGACACCTGCTATAAATGTATTCAGAACCAACCACCCTTGAAAGGATAGTTTCCAAACATTGTAAACGACACCACAATCAATAACAAACATTTTCAACAGCAACTACGCATATCAGCACAACACGTTTTTTTTTTCTAACCTCCAAAAAAATACGCTTTAAGACTCTAGTATTGCTACACTCTACTCCTTCTTTAAAGTTCCCTTTCAAACCTGACGGTCTATAGAGCAAGTGAAGTAGAGTTCACCTGTTTCTGTGACTTCGGCATATGAAGAGATAGTGTGGTCAGCACTATGCCCTGCCGCATTTACTTTCCCTAACGTGAGTTAGGTACCCATCAGAGTTGGGTGGACTCAGGGACGGTCTACTGACTTGAACCCGGATTCAAACTCGAGACTTATGGGTTAGCAGTCCAGCTCTCTACCGCTAGACCACTCCGTACCCTACACTCTACTCCACCTACAAAAAATCCACTTCAAGGTCCCAGCAGTGCAACACTCTACTCTCCCCTCCATAGCTCCATTACTCTCCCCTCCACACCTCCACCCCCCTCCCCCACCTCACCTCGCACCAGAAGCTCCCCGCCATCTCTTTTAGTGCCCCCCATAAACGTCTCTTCTGGTCGCGTTTTAATTGCCGCCTGCGTCATTCTCATCTAAGATACAGCAACTCATTTACGTGGCCTGGCATCCAGCGCACGCGCCACTACCCCAGCCCCCCACCCACCCCACTACCCCAGACCCTCCCTCAGCCCAGGTTACTCTAACCATCTTTATCCTTTAAATGTTGGTATGCCATTATAACAGGCTTTTATCTAAAATCATCGAAGACATAAAAGGTTAGCATTGATCAGAATGAATGGCTGATATTTGAATACACATACACATACACACACACGCTCACACACACACACACTCACATGTATATATGATATATATATATATACACACACTCACATGTATATATATATATATATATATATATATATATATATATATATATATATATATATATATATATATATATATATATATATGTGTGTGTGTGTGTGTGTGTGTGTGCGTGTGTGTGTGTGTGTGTGTATTCAAATATCAGCCATTCATTCAGATCGATATATATATATATATATATATATATATATATATATATATATATATATATATATATATATATATATGAGTGTGTGTGTGTGTACGTGTGCGTGTGTGTGTGTGTGTGTGGCGTTGTTTTGAATTTCTTTTAAAAACATCAAATGAAAATACTCAGAGGCTCACACTTAGCAAGGAACAAAACAATTTTTTTCTGTTATTTTAAGTTCTGCAAAAAATATTTCTCCAGTTAACAACAAGTTGCATATTTTAAATATACAAGAAAACTAATTTAAAAAAAAAAACAAATACAGTTGTAACAAAAGACATAAAACAAAACTCAACAAGCTGATATTTTTACAGCTTCCCGTCGAAAAAAAATCATGATATATTTTCTATGAAGAAAGCAACAATCAACAGAAGGGAATATACAGCTAAATATAACTCATTCGGTAAGACAACTCTTGTCAACTTTGATTAGCGAGTTAACTCATTCTCTTTATGATTCACCACACAAAGATGCGCACAGTTATGAGAAATATAAACTTTTCTTTCATATGTCTTTATTTCCCTCACTATTTTTAAAAAAAAATCAAAGTCGCTTTCGTTGTGTTTAGTTCTTACACATTAAATCAGACCGGTAAAAGTAGTTCGCGGTAATTGCGTGAAACTGCTGATAGCTGTATATTTGTTTGGCTTTTTGAAATGCATTATGAAAAAAAGATAACTCTTCCTAATCCTGGTTGCATTGGATTACTTCCCTGTAATACAGTAGAATAATAGAAATATTGGACTTATCAGATTTATTCCAGTTTTAAGAACATGTTGAAGAAATTTATTATTTTTTTGAAAGGAAAGAAAATGGTCTCAAAATTGTCCTATATTAACATCAGTAGCTACTTGCCTTTTTAGAAACTGAGGATAGAATTAACGCCACCTACATAATTGTTTGATCTATATATAACTTCATCACCGATTAACCTTCCCAAACAACGACTCGCGAACGATCAAATTAAAATCAAGTTTCAATCTTGGAGGTATACATTTGTACCAGTCTGTAAAAAAGTACCAGTATAATACATATATCCTATGTAAATATGAAGGACATCCATGAATCGACTCAGCTGTAATGGGTACCCAACTTTCATTGGAAAAAAGTAAAGGTGTCTGGTCATAGTGTTGAGCACACTTGGAACGTTAGGTCTAAGGAGGAACTTTACTTTTAGTGTTGAATATGTACTTGTATGTACAAATGGGTGTAAATATGTACTTGTTTACATGTGTACCAGTATGTGCATAAATATGTACATATCTGTATTATCAGTGCCAGTGTTTGTAAATATGTACTTGTGTGTGCAAATATGTATCCTTGTATGTACATCTGCACCATGTGTGTAAATCCGTACCGGTGTGTGTATAAATATGGATCAGTGTGTGTGTGTGTGTGTGTGTGTGTGTAAATCTATACCATGTGTATGTAACTCCGTACCATTGTGTGTGTATGTGAGCGTGTGTGTGTGTGTATAAATCTGCAACGTGTGTGTGTAACTCCGTCCAGTGTGTGTGTATGTGTATGTGTATGTGTGTGTGTGTGTGTGTGTTTATGTGTGTGCGCGCGCATCTGCACCGATGCATGTAAACCAACCAGCACTAGACTAAACACTTTTATGACACAACAAATGTACCCTCCCCCCTCCCTCCCCCTCAACACGGCAATTAAAACGATTTCATCGCACATCGTAAACTAGCCTCCCCCTAAAAAAAAGGAAATATTCCGTCTTTAAATACCAGATTTTAATGACGCAACATCCGGTCTTTTATGTAAGTCTGTCCATGGTCTGAGCTGATCTCTGAAAGAAAAACGTTGACAGCTTTTGGCGGTGTTGTTTTGAAGTAGCAACTAGGTTGTTGGAGTTTAACGTTGGAGACGATGAGCTTGATACAGTGGCGCCACTTCACTAGAAGGAAACTTTATACTAATAACGATACTATCGTACAAGGAAACTTTATACAAATGACGGTACTCTAATACAAGGAAATTGAAGTGAAATATTTTTTTTATTTCCTGTTTCAATTTACTTACTTTACCAGCTTAGATATATATAAAAAAGGGTAACGTAATTATAAATGTAAGTGTCATCCATCTATGACTTCTAGGCAAAGGGGAGGGAAGAGAAGAGAGCGGACTAATTTCTTGAAAAAGTTCCCTTTTGTTTTGATTGCTATGGGGAAAAAAATCATGAAAAAAACATTCCGTTTTCATCAGCTCAATAAATATTTACAATTTTTAAACATTTTTTACCAGCGTGGTAAAGTCTATATTTAGCACATCATCATTAAAGTTTGACCCTGCGTGTGTGTGACGTAATTTAATTACGTCCCTTGGATACGGCTTACTCTAACAATAACAAATGATGTTTCAAGTTGGCGTCACAATTCTCTGCTTCAATGAACTTCAAAAACACAAAATTGTGCGGAGTGATCGGAATACCAAAAGCTATCGACAACACGCGCGCCATCGTGCCCCCCCCCCCCTCCCCTTTTTTTAGAATCAACAAAAATGGTTTATATGTATCTGTCTAAATATAAACCCTAATCTAAACGATTCTGTATTTACTGAAAGCGTGATAAATAAACACTGAGAAACTTAATTACCCGACGCGTAGAAAAAAAAAAGCTTTTATTTTTGGTCGCGGTCCAAACTTTGGCACTTCTCTAATTACCCGCCCAGTCACCTGTCGCTTGTACACGCGCTAATTACGTCACGGAATTTCCAGAGATAAAAATAGCATATACTTGTTTTGTTTTGTTTTTACAGTCTTGAAAGCGCAACAACTTTAAAAATAATATTGTAAAAATAAGTTCCGACTTTTATTTCAGTTGAAAATTAAATTTTAGAAATAAGTTGCCTACTTCATTGTAATCCCAGTGTTTCGACTAGACCACTCTCTATCCCAAAGCGCTGAGCTTAAGGAGTCGCCATTACTTGATTGCATCAAAATGGTTTTAAAATCATATTCCAACACCCTCCCCTAGATATTGTGCCATAAACATGAATTGTGAAAATGTATTTGGTTTACTGATAAAACAACAGGTTTTAATTTTCGTTTAAAATTTGTCAAAATTAAACTCAGTATTAAAAATAAGCAAACAGCTTAACAATAATTTTGAATTAACGAAATTCATTTGTAAAAAACAATGTCTCTCTGTTGTTGGTGATTTGATTCAAGTGTTCGATTGGATGAGGCTGGAGCGATGTTGTTGTCATGATAGGGTAAATGGTTCATGTTGTTGGTGTGTGACGGTATCGCAACTGGGGCGTAAAACGATCTCCAAATGGCTTGACGTCTTTAATAAAGTATTTCTTAAAGTCACACTGATTGTGGATTAAAAGGTCATCATTTTCATTAGCAAAAGTTCTATCTTGAGATTCAAAAGTCATATTTTGAGATTCATAAGTACCAAATTAAATAACCCCAATTTTGGCCAATTTTAGACCTAACTCCAAATTAATGCTCTACCTGATCAGTAACATAATTAACTATCATTTCGAATATCCTATTTAGGAGTGAATAATACTACGATCTATAATCTTTTTAACAAACAAATAAAACTTACAAAAATCACATGGAACTTAAAAAATCGTTGGATACGACAACAAATAACACACATCCTAAATACTGGGATGTAAAATAAAGTTACGGGTAACTTATTTAAGTTCTGTTATCGGCTAACTACCGAAATGTTCTGTGTGTAAAATAGTTACAGCGTCAACTCATATGGATCATTCCATACCCTCAACCCATAAAGAAACACCTACATTCCCCACCCTCAACCCATAAAGAAACACCTACATTCCCCACCCTCAACCCATAAAGAAACACCTACATTCCCCACCCTCAACCCATAAAGAAACACCTACATTCCCCACCCTCAACCCATAAAGAAACACCTACATTCCCCACCCTCAACACATAAACACCTTCATTCCCCACCCTCAACACATAAAGAAACACCTACATTCCCCACCCTCAACACATAAAGAAACACTTACATTCCCCACCCTCAACACATAAAGAAACACCTAAATTCCCCGCCCTCAACACATACAGAAACACCTACATTCCCCACCCTCAACACATAAACACCTACATTCCCCACCCTCAACACATAAACACCTAAATTCCCTACCTCAACATATAAAGAAACACCTACATTCCCCACCCTCAACACATAAAGAAACACCTACATTCCCCACCCTCCACACATAAAGAAACACCTACATTCCCCACCCTCAACACATAAAGAAACACCTACATTCCCCACCCTCAACACATAAAGAAACACTAATAGTGTCCAATAATCACTTTACCCCCGCAGTAAATTTAAAAAACCATAACCCGCCTTAGTAACCATGTGAACTAACTACTTCAAATAAGCTCCGTTTTACCACCACCCCCATCCTACCATAACCGCCCCCCCCCCCTCCAACCCATCTTTCATATTCCTCCCAATGTGTTTTCAATCCTCACCTACCGAAGCCAAGACTTTAGTACAGACAACCCTTCCACTACTTTCCCAGTAGAGTTACTTCCCCTTGCAGTTCCACTTTTCCCGTTCCACTCTGGCGCTCAATCGTGCGCCCACTCATCTCTTTCTCCATGTCCTTCCTCTCTGCGCATGTCAGAGGCGGCGGGAAAAATAATTCATGGGTGGGGTGGGGGCCAGTAAATAACGAATAATATTTTTTTTTTAAAATAAGCCTCTATACTATCATTAATTTTAGAGAACAATTTACCAAAACAGCAAACCCGTTAACACAATACCCTTAATGAAGTGCCATCAAAATAACAGTCAGTATACCCAAAACAACATCACTAATACAACACAACTACAACAACACACCCCAGACAACACACCATTAAAACAAAACCACATTAATACAACACCCTCAAAACCAACAACCCCGCCACAACCCCCTCCCCCAAAAAAAACCACGCCTTTAAAACAAAACACCCTTAAAACAACCCCACTTAAAACATCACCCCCCAAAACAACACCCCAAAACAAAATCCTCCTAAACAACACCCCCAAAACGACACCCCACACAACACCTCCAAAAACACCCCAATTCATGATATCTATGACAAAGTATTTCCATCGTTACGTATCCTATTCTCAACACTTTTCTTTGAATCCTCTCCCCTACTCACAGACCAGTGTGAGCACTATGTGTGCTCACACGACATCACGTGCACACCAACCACACCGACCGGTGAGCTTTCTTAAACAATTTACCACCTAACCCGGTTACAAAGCACGCACAGTATGACGTCAGTGCACGTGACCTTGCCACCCTCCTGGTGTCAACACTTGGTACACCTCACCCCCCCCCCCCTCCCCACCCCCCGGGGGGGGGGAGGTTATTCGACCCCACCCACTTTTAGTGCACATCTAGCTGTAACAATGATCCCATCACCGCATCATGTACACGAATAAAGTGCACATACTTTATAATATGGAATGGCGTGGCATAGCGAAAGAGCGCTAGACTACTAACCCGTAAGTCTCGAGTTCCTATACGGGTTGAAACCAGTAGAACGTCCCTGAGCCCACCTAGCTATTATAGGTACCTAACTCACGTTAAAACAGTTGGGCATGCTTCTTACCACACTATATGTCGAGTTCAATTAACCAGTTGAACTCTACTTCACCTGCCCAAAGGGTACTTGATAAGAGTAACAACTCTCCAACGTCAGCCCCAATCAACCCGTGAACATAGTCACTTATTATAATACACGACATGTATGTCTAACACTCACCTTTATATAATTATGCCCTTTACTTCTGCCTTTTATATGCCCCTGCCACTTACACATTTACATCAATTATTATCTCCAGCGACAAATTTTATATCAACCATCTTTTTAAAACAAAACTATCAACTCAAATTTTGATAAAAAATTGAATAATCTATCAGAAAATTTAAAAAAATAGTAAACTTTTGTTCATTATAAAGCCGCTTGTTCAAAATCGTATTGTGTTGACCTGTTCTATTTTTAGCACCGCCTACACTATAGTTTGATCTAGTTATTTACAAACAAAGAACGAAAAAAAACAACAAACTAACAAAAAGGCAATCAAAACCGGAAACAAAAGAATAACACAGGACGCTTTGGTGAGATGAAACACATAGGTGTGAGAGTAACACAAAATGTGTGTGTATGTGGGAGGACAGTGTGTGGGGGAGGTGGGGGTGTAACAAGAGAAACATGGAATCACACAGACGATAAGCGGGAAATGAAACAACACGTCTGCTTTATTTAGACGTCCATGTCGTCACGGTGCCGTCTGCTATCTGCCACCATTTCAAAAATCAGGAGAAAAAAAATACACGAAACCTAGACGATGGGGAGAATTAAAAAAAAAAAAAAAAAAAAAAAAAAACAAGAATTTCTCCAACTCGGAATACAACAAACAAAACATGAGTTTTATGAGGGTCAAGGGAGTGCGGGAATAATTAGCTCTTCCGGTTTCAGCTGCTGGGGGGAGGGGGGGGGGGGAGGGGGGGTAAGGAGAAATGCCACGGGTGTATCTATGAGAGCTGATCGCGTGGATTTTTTTCTGTGTTCGCGCGCTTTGACATTCCTACACATAAATAACAGACGCATAGCTCATACTCATTAAAGATAGCATACACACATAACACATACACACATACACACATAACACATAACACATAACACATAACACATAACACATACACACATACACACATACACACATACACACATACACACATACACACATACACACATACACACATACACACATACACACATACACACATACACACATACACACATACACACATACACACATACACACATACACACATACACACATA
Source organism: Physella acuta (assembly GCF_028476545.2). Classification (NCBI taxonomy): domain Eukaryota; kingdom Metazoa; phylum Mollusca; class Gastropoda; family Physidae; genus Physella; species Physella acuta. Next base: position 78,779 of record NW_026731970.1, read on the forward strand.
CACACATACATACGGGACCAACACACTGTTTAAACTTTAAAATAACTCACTGGAAATTAAACATACACATACATCCGAACTTAATGCAAACACATGTTAACTCAATACACACATACAATTTTACACACCCAGATTTAACACACGTTAAACACATCTAAACACACACATACACACACTCCATACGGCAACACAGTTTATGATACTTATAATTTTAACCACATTTCCCTCCCCCGCCCCCTTCCTTCTCACCACTACCCCCAAACCCATCTTCCACCAACCACCTAATCTCCTCACCCTCCCTCTTTTTTACTCCCCCCCCCCCTTCATAAATTCCCCCCACCCCTCACCACAAACCACTTCCAAATACCTCAACAGCTGGTTGTGTCATTTCTTTTACCCCTTACCTTACCCCACCCTACTTTACCCGTAAATGACGCGAAACTAAAAGAGGGGGGGGGGAGGTCACAGTTGGAGAAATAGGGAGGGGGGGGGGTAAGACAGTGCTAAAACGGTCTGCCAGTAATTTTTTTTTAACGACTCTACCGCTCACCCCAACGGAACACCAAATATCTTCCCGTCCCGCTTTATAACTTCTCGTTAGCTCAAGCAGCGCTAAAATATTTTTTTTTTTAAAGATCTGCGCTGGACTCTTAACTACTTTAAAGTTCCTTCCTACACTTTTTCAACTTTTTCAACTTTGATGCGGAGTCTGACACCTCCATCCGGCGACCCCCGACCCCCACCCCTACCACCCGCTACCCCATCCATGACCTCTACACCCCTGGCTTCCACGCCTGAGTGATTCTATAGACAGGTGCGTCACACGCTTCGACACGTCACAGTGCACATCATCACGGTACTTACACCCGCAGTCAAAAAGTCATGTGTAAGTCATGTACAAGTCGTTAAGTCTAGAGCTTAAGTCATTAAGTCTGTAGCTTAACTCATTAAGTCTAGAGCCTAAGTTATTAAGTCTACAGTTTAACTCATTAAGTCTAGAACTCAAGTCATTAAGTCTTGAGCTATAAGTCACTAAGTCAAAAACTCAAGTCATTCACTCAAGAACAAGTCATAAAGTCTAAAACTCAAGTCATTGTCTAGAACTCAAGTCATAAGACAAAAGCCTATGTAATGAATAATAAACCTTAGGTCATTATGATTAGAGCTCACGTATTTAAGGCTTAGAGATCAAGTCACTAGAGCTTAGGTCATTAAGAGAGCTCAAGCCATTAAGACTAAAGCTCCGGTAATGCAGGTTAGAGATCAGGGTATTATGTTTGTTATGTTATACCTGCGAATGTTTGTTATGTTATACATGTGAATTTTTGTTATGTTATATCGGTAAATGTTTGTTATGTAATACCTGTGAATGTTTGTTATGTTATACATGAGAATGTTTGTTATGTTATACATGTGAATGTTTGTTATGTTATGCATGGGAATGTTTGTTATGTTATATCGGTAAATGTTTGTTATGTAATACCTGTGAATGTTTCCTATGTTATACCTGTGAATGTTTGTTATGTTATACATGTGTATGTTTGTTATGTTATACATGTGAATATTTGTTTTTATACTTGTGAATGTTTATTAAGTTATGCTTATGCATGTTTGTCATGCTATACCTGTACATGTTATGTAATACAAGCGTTTATCTCCTAAGCTATACCTCTGTATGTTAGTTTTTTTATACCTGAGTATGTTATGTTATACCTGTGTATGTTTGCATCATTCCCGACGTATTGAGCAAATATTTACATGTATTTCAGCAAACTGGAACAAAGTTCTTTTAACAAAAGGTAAACAATTAGCTCATATCATTAACCCCCCACCCCTCCACCCACCCACACACCAACTAGCGAGGTGCACGCAAAAATAATTGAGCAAATATTTACATGTATTTCAGCAAACTGGAACAAAGTTCTTTTAACAAAAGGTAAACAATTAGCTCATATCATTAACCCCCCACCCCTCCACCCACCCACACACCAACTAGCGAGGTGCACGCCGGGAAAATAAACAATCTAATAAACAACGACCCCCATCCGTCACAGCAATATCTTGAGCCCATAAACAATCGGCAAGAGAAAAAAGAAATATCACCCATGCACAATTGAGCACATCCCGGCTAATAAAACATCTCGTTAGGGCTGGCTTCCTGGGGACAGATTGACGCTAACAATCAGGTGAGCTAGATTTTGTGTGTTTGGGGGGGGGGGGGGGGGTGGGGGGTGGATGAGGGGTTCATATTTTTGTCACTGTGCCACCCATACCAACACACCCGCACACCCACACCCACACACCCACACACCCACGCCAGAAAAGTTATACACTTATTACGCCTGAATAAGCTCATCTTCCAAACATATGTATATATATATATATATATATATATATATATATATATATATATATATATATATATATTGAATGTCGCCAAGGAGAATAGTACAATGACCAATGACAAAGCCGTTGAGGCTGTTGCTCATTTTTTTTATTATAAAAAAAATATTACAGTTTTAGCTTGCATAGCGTTTATACTTGAACAAATTTTAACGACGTTTTAAAATTCATGGTTGACTGTAGCTCCCAAAATAGTATCCTATTAAAATCTCATCATAAGCAGAGATTATTTTTATCTTGCATTTCCTTTCGGGTGGGTGTGAAGCACACTTAAAGCTAGAATCACACTCTGATACATCACAGCAGGATAGAACATCAACATAGGTGTTCAAGATTTGATGTCGTCGTTTAAAGTAGGCAGTTTTGATGTGAATATGGTAAAAACACGTTACTCTGTTAAAGTTAAGTACACTTTAGACCTAAAGCGCTCAAGGAAGCAGGTGAAGTAGAGTTCAACTGCTTTAGTGACGTCGGCATATCAATAGACAGTTTGGTCAGCACTATGCCCATCCCTCTTAAACTTTTCCTACGGTGAGTCAGGTACCCATTAAAGCTGGGTGGACTCAGGTACCTTCTATGGACTTGAACCCGGGATTTAAAATTATGACTTTCCGAGACTACTTTTGATATGGAATGTCGTTAAAATATATTGTACTATTTTAACCATAGAATAATTCTACTCTCCGAATCGAAGCATGCTTAACTTTACCAACCCAGCCTCGCTAAACATTTAACGCCTGTAAAAAGCTAAGCTATTCTCCTCACAATAGCAGCCTTACCCTGAGTATTTCTGAATCGAGTTGTCGGTTCAATTAAAGAACGCACTATATTGGAATCACAGGGGCAATAACTCTGGCGCAGTCTGTACCCACCCCAGGGGCCACAACCCATGCAGGGACGACGGCGCCACTTATCCTCCAACCCTCGGCTCATATTCTCCATCAGATGACGAACAGAGCCGTACGGGCCATGATGAGCCAAGTCCTCTGTAAAAAAAAAAAAACTCCAGCTTCTGAAGACCTACCTGCAAACAAAGCAAACAAACAAAAACACCGAAAAACGAAATTAGTTTTAAAATAAATAGATGTAATAAAATATTTTCTTGATTAATTAATTGATTTTCGTATTGAATCCTGCATATCTTGTCTATTCTGTACCCATTCATGACATCTAATTAGTTGTTTTTTTTTTATGTAGTAAAAGACGTATGGTCAATTTATTTTCTAGACATTTGAAGGTACAATTAAGGATTGACAACAGTGTTTCTTTCAGACTCTTCTCGGGAGGGGGGGGCAGACTAAATTATCAAGATCAGCGGAAATATATATATATATATATATATATATATATATATATATATATATATATATATATATATATATATATATATATATATATATATAAAGAGATGCCTTAAAATAACAGTGGCTAACACACGTTTCAAAAACCTATCGTTTCGATATAATTCGATTCCTGAAGGTTAGTTAAATTGTCTACAGTTCACTTCTACAGTTCAATAATTTAAAGTAGAGAACCTTTGGCACTGGTTGGACGACGGGGAGGGGAGGGAAGGGTAGGGGAGAATCTGACGGGGAGGAGAGAGGAAGACAGGGAGGGGAGGACGGGGAGGGTAGGATGGAGAGGGTAGGAGAGGACGGGTATTGGAGTACAGGGGTGGGAGGGGAGGACGGGGAGTGGGGGGAGGAGAGTGGGGGAGGGGAGAGCGGGAAGGGTGGGAGAGGACAATAATGGGAGAACGGGAGGGGAGGAAGAGAGGGGTGGGGGTGGTGAGGTGGGGTGAGGTGAGGACGGGGAGGGGAGGGGGAGGAGGGGGAGGACGTGGGGGGGGGAGGGTAGTGGAGGACGGGGAGGCTGGGAGAGGACAAAGATAGGAGAACGGGAGGGGAGGACGAGAGGGGTGGGGGTGGTGAGGTGGGGTGAGGTGAGGACGGGGAGGGGAGAGGGAGGACGTGGGGGGGGGGGTAGAGGAGGACGGGGAAAGTGGAAGAGGACAAAGATAGGAGAACGGGAGGGGAGGACGAGAGGGGTGGGGGAGGAGGGGGAGGGGGAGGGGGAGGACGAGGGGGGAGGGTAGTGGAGGACGGGGAGGCTGGGAGAGGACAAAGATAGGAGAACGGGAGGGGAGGACGAGAGGGGTGGGGGTGGTGAGGTGAGTTGAGCTGGGGACGGGGAGGGGAGGGGAGGGGGAGGACGTGGGGGGAGGAGGACGGGTAGGGGAGTACGAGAAGGATGATATAAATGAGTGTGGAGGGTGACCCTAGCGATTAAGAAAGTAAAAATGACATCACTTCCTGATTCCTTAAAATGCTGTCGGTCTATACCACTTCATAACTTCGATTCCAGACTCAACAGGACGCCTCGCCTATCAACTTGACCAGTGACCGCTCCTGAAATGTAAACATCTAAAAAAACACCACTATCTTTACCAGGATTACAAGTTTCATTATCATCTTTTCTGTAACTGGTGGGGTCTGCTTAAGAAGGCATTACAACGATGTGTCGAATTTATGTTCATTATTTCACACTTAGTTATGAATTTGAGTAGATTATAATTCATTACAATGTTGTCCCTTAGAGTAAGGGAGCCAAAATTTCCTTTTGTTTTTTGTTGGGAACTGCTTCAGGTATTTTTTTTCGTTTAAAGTATTAAAGATTTTATACACATTAATAATGTGCTGTTCTTTCTTAACTATAGTAAAAATTAATTTTCTAAAAGATATATCTTCTTAAAGATAATTTTATTATTACCTAGTTTTTATAGTATATCAATATTCAATGGAATAGATAAACTTTTATTTTATTGCAGGCCGCGGTGTTATTTTTTGTAATATTCTTAAATTTTAGAAACTATTTAATATTTATCTCCCTTGAATGTTGTTTTTTAAAACAACATAATAGTGTTACCTTGACCTTATACTAGTCCCGTTACATTCGAGATTTTTTAGATAAGTGCGGTCGAGCGGGCTATATTTTACTAACAATAACAAAAATGTCTAGTGCCCTTTTCAACTAAAATACCTGCGACTAAAACAACTGCGCTAAGGGGTCGTCCATAAATGACGTCAAACTCGTAGGGGGGAGGGGGAGTCCGTAATTTTGTGACGATGTGTGATGCGGGGGGGGGGGGGGTTCAGGTGGTACGACGTCACACTTTTGCATTATAAAAAAGCAATGTTAGAAAACGAATTTTAGACGTTTTTTTCTCGTTTTAGAAAATTGTTTTAATAAATTGTAATAGCAATTGCTTAAAATACTCTTTTTTGACAGAGATCAGACAATATTTTAGAAAAATATCGATGTTTAAAAAAAATTCAACTGCAATTTTGAGGGGGGGGGGGGGTGTAGGCTGAGGTGTGACGTCATTTTAGAGGGGGGGGGGGGTCTGGCCTTTTGTGACGACGTGTGACAGAGGGGAGGGGGGGAGGTAAAAATCGTCAAAAAAGCGTGATGTCATTTATGGATGACCCCTAAAAAGCAGCAACTTAAATAATTTTATACAAAACTGTAACTATAAAAACGACTGCATTTAAAACAATAACTTTAAAATAAAACTTCAACAATAACAACCACAAATAAATAACAAGCACAACTAAATAATAAGCGCAACTAAATAACAACCACAACTAAATAACAAGCGCAACTAAATAACAACCACAACTAAATAACAAGCACAACTAAATAACAAGCACAACTAATAAAAACAACCATGAATAATTATAAACTGAAATAACAATCACACATAAATAACAACCATAAGTAATTAAAAAAACCACAACTAAAATAACAACCACAACAACATAACAACTGCAACAACAAAAACACCACCAAACAACTAAATTAACAACTACAAATAAATAACAACCACAACTAAAATAACAACAGCAACAACAAAAACACCACCAAACAACCTAAATGACTCATACACTTTACAACTTAGAGATCCACTTCTACAGTTCCCCCCTTCATACCTAGACCATACATTCGTTTCCATTTAATGGAGTTTTAAATTAGCTTTTAATTATTCCACTCGCTGGCGGCACCGTGAACAGACATTAAATCTAAGAAGAAAAGTCAAAACAAATTAGCCATGGCTCCCGAGGAAGGTACGCCGGCAAAAGTCTGCCGGCACAGGTAAGCCGGCAATACCACTTGAGTTAAGCCGGTTTACATTAGCTTTGTAAGCCCGGGCAAGTGTGGTCATTACCAGAGGTCATTACTAGGTAAGAGGTCATTATCCGGAATGAGGTCATTACCAGTCTAAGATGAACTGAATTGTTTAAACAGAATTTAAAGAAAAAAGGATTTCTGTTTAAAGCAGATCGACGCTGTTGTGTAAAGATGAAAGCAAGTGATGTTTGGGTTTTTTTTAGTAACAGGGGTGGTCTCCCATTGTTGCAGAAGTTAAGTTAAACTGCCTGTAAATAATCGGATGCTCAAAACCTCTTAAAACGAAACATTGTTTCGTTTCTTTAGCTAACTGATAGTTTGAATCAATACAATTTTTTTAAATAAATCACAATTTTTGTTTTAAATGTCAGAACACAAATTTTAACTGGGTACATATTTTTATTTATATTTTATAAATTGATAAAATAATAAACATCGCTGTATTTAAGCAGAGTTGTGTTGTCACCAACTATAAAACTACGTGTCACTTGCTACAGACAGTAAATCTGTGTCACTTGTCACCAACTAGTAATAAAACAGATAGTATTAGTTACCTCACAAGTTAAAGACAGTTACAAATACTATGGACCCATAGTATTTGTAACTGTCTTTAACTTGTGAGGTAACTAATACTATCTGTTTTATTACTAATTACATTAACCTCACTGCAGCTACCATTTGTTTTTTGTCACCAACTATAAACCTTTGTCACTTGTCACAAACTATAAATCTGTGTCACTTGTCACAAACTATAAATCTGTGACCCCAACCCCGGCGCCCTAGAACTACGCCACCCCTCACACAACCCCTAACCCTGGCCCCCTAGAACTACGCCACCCCTCACACAACCCCTAACCCCGGCGCCCTAGAACTACGCCACCCCTCACACAACCCCTAACCTTGGCGCCTACGCCACCCCTAAGATCCAAAGTATCAGAGACGTTAAATTTGTGTTGTCACCTTTTGATAATTTCATTAGCTGACCTTCGAACTTACAGGTAAAGTAGCAGAGACACAATCTAAGAATTTCGTGGATCGAATTCCTGGAAATTCTATTGTATTGTTAAACAAAACCAATCATTGTCCTACATTACGTATCTAATTATCTGTTGAGAGTTATCCCTAATACATGTATATAATCATAATCTGTTTACAATACAGGTATTTAATCCTAATCTGTTCACATTACAGGTATTTAATCCTAACATGTTTACATTACAGGTATATTATTTTAATATGTTCACCATACAGGTATATAATCCTAATCTGCTCCCGTTACACGTATATAATTCCAACCTGTTTACGTTCCAGGTAAATAATCCCAACCTGTTCGCATTACAAGTATAAAACATAATCTTTGTAAAGTAGATGTATACAATCCTAATCCCACCCAGTTACATGTATATAATCTCCATCTACAACTACAAAACCTGCGTTATCAAAATGTGTTATTCTTTGATAAAAAAAAAACTACCCGTAGCTATTTACAGCACTTCGTGTGAAACACAGAACCTTTCAAACTGACGTCACAAACTTTAAACTAAACTAAAAACAAGAACCACGACTTCTTTTAACCGACATTAAGAAAAACTTTCAACACCCCACCCACTCTACCCCCCCCCCCCCCCCACCCCCTACTTCTCTGTGAAGCTAGCAAAGGTTCCATCCTGTCTCCCTAACTGAAGAGTCCTGACAAGCTTCAAGGGGAACTAACCCTGACTTCGATCTTCTCTTTCAACTCGGCACCCAGCGACAAAACCACTAACATTCTCACCCACTTGACGCGGCGCGGAGTTCCTCGTGTCTGCCGCATCAAAAGGCAACGAGTGCGCACTCGACTGGTGCGCACGACACCCGGACCCCTTTTCAAAAAGGAGCCGACGATATTCAAGGAAATTGGATTTGAGACTTTTGTCTACTGAACTCTAAAAAACAAAACAAAACCCACGTTTAAAAAAAAGAGCATTCTTTTCTCACCTACTATAGGACCATGCGTGATACGACAGCCGGTAAAACCTGGAACAGATACCTTTCCGGCACCTGGGTTTAATTATCAGCCGACCAAGTCTGCAGACTAGCAGACGACAAGCCGCGCGTGCTACAGCAGCACCGGACGACGTCTGCAATAAAAGATCGTCTGCGCATGACCGTTTCATGAGCTCTGGTTACAGAAACGGGCAGTGTGTCACACTTCACACTTCACATTTCACGAAAGTCTGGACGTGTTTATCGCCCGTTTTCTAGCACATTAACTCTGTTTGACCCCCAGGTCAATGTGAAGGGTTCGAATCCTTGTAACAACAAAAAAAAAAACTAAAAGTAATGGACTTTTTAGAGGCACAAAAAAAAAACAAATTTCCAATGAAGTTTTGAAAAGATACCGTCTTTATGGTATTATACAAAGTAACTTCAGATTAACGAAAACAAAGAGAGAATAAAAAAGGTTCTGAAGTTAAAACACCAGAGGATCAGCATTCCGTTGTTTGTAAAGTATAGATTAAAGAATATCACACAATTTAAAAATGTAATGTTATAAAATAGAAATGTTTCTAAGTTTTAATAATGTAACTTGCGACCGAACAAATTATTTTTGTTATTAATTCTGACAAATAAAGCATTGAAAAAATTGATTATTTGTTGCTTTTTGAAAGATAGTTCTTGTTAGTTTTTCATGTATTTCCGTCATCTTTTTCATTCTGTACATTATACCAGTTTCAGCATCAATCGCACATTTATTCGTCTAGCCTAGGTTCAAGACACTAATAAACCTAATCAACACATCAATACAAAAGTAAATAATTAAATAATTTGTAAAAACCATACCACTTTTAAAATTGTATTTAAAATAAAATGTAAGCAAATTTTCAAAGCAAAGATGGATGTAAATGTTTGTTTAAAAGATTTAGCCTAATTAGAAACTGAGGAATGTTCTAAAATAGTTAACTAATTTTACAACTCTAGGTGGATATATATATATATATATATATATATATATATATATATATATATATATATATATATATATATACATATAGGTGTGTATAAATATGTATATTTGTATATATGTATTTACATATATAGGCCTATATGTATATAAATGTATATATTGAATGCGCCTAAGATTGTCATTAACACTTATATAGCAAAAAGAACCTATGCCATTAGACTACCAAATAAAACCCCAAGCACGGGCCCACTAACCAAAACTTGGCACGTGCGACTGGTCCCCCACAAGTGTGTGAGTAAATCTTGGAGCCCCCTCAGCTCACGTTGAGTACCATCTCCAACAAACGTAAATAGGAAAAGACAACTCACGCCGGGCGCAAAGTTACGGCCCTTGCCCACTTTATTATCCCGATAAATCTCCCCGTGTCGCGTCTACAGGTAAAATTGTTCGAATGTCTCACTCACTCGCTAGGATAGTTCCACTCGCTAAAAATAGCACAGTTATTTCCACTACTAAAAATAGTTTCTGTGTAACCTTAAAATCAGTGTATATTTCAAGCATATAAAAAAATACATAAGTAGGCCTATATCAAGTTCTTGATAAAAATAAAATAAAACTTCTTTTTTTAATTATAATATTGATAAATAAAAAAAATTTTAGTTTAATTTATAAAGAATTTTTGTCAACAAATGTATTATTTACAAATAAAGTAAACACACTGTTTGTTGTTTATATTTATTGCATTTTAAAGCATATTAATATTAAGATTTTTAATATCTCGATCAATAATTTGTTATCGGTTTAACTCTTATAAACTATGCTTGTCTACGGTCAAACATGGAATAGATTGATGTTAAACTCGTAGCTTTATTTAGGGTTAACGTTATTTAAAATTCGTCCATTGGGTAATGCTAACACTCCTGGCTCGCTGAACTATAACATCCAACTCGCGAGATAACCCAACATGTAAGTATAGATGACAGCACCTTACAAAGCTAATCTAGTTACCCTAGTCCGTAGAGCCCAATATAAATAAGAAAATGTATTTTCGAAAACCGATCAATAAAAACTATTGGCTACTGGTTGTATCGATCACAAACCACTGTCCTACTAGAAGGTTGTTAGAACCCCAACCATATACATATATATACACATATATACTTCTTTATATATATATATATATACACACATATATATATGTATATATATATATATATATATATATATATATATATATATATATATATATATATATATATATATATAAACTGGAAATATGGGGATTAATTGAATCCAGCCTACGCCACTAATGTAGACGGTAACTTACTGTAACTACCCCACTCGAATATATAATCTCAGCTTTCTGCTATACATGTCTCTATGATATTATACAAAGTAACTTCAGATGAACAAAAACAAAGAACAAATAAAAAAGGTTCTGACGTTAGAACACCAGAGGATCAACATTACCTTTGTTTGTAAAGTATAGACAGGTGGAGTCAGGGGAGTCAGTGACGTCAATCTAATTAATGGCCGTCAAAACGTAAGGTGCTGGAGACGGGGAGACAACCACCGCGTATTTTCAGTTTGGGAAGGAATTAATTCTTAATGAGCTTGCTGATTGCCTCTCTTTGTTGGTCAATTATTCATTCAAATTAGCTGGGTGTTTCTGTTCTACCATACAAACTGTCAAATATTTGTTTTTGTTTTTAGGTGAGTTGGTTGAAGTGAATTGTAGTTTGTACAGTGACTCGTTCGAATGGTAGATCACGCGCGCGGTTTGTCACGCTCTAGATCACGCTGTAGGACACATGGTAAATCACGTAGTAGCTTTCGTAGTAGGTCGTTCTGAAAAGTACGTTTTAAATGACATGCCAGTTCACGTGGGAGAATATGTGTGTGGTCACGTGTGTGGTCACGTTAGAGATCACGTGGGAGGTCACGCGAGAAAGAAGGTATGCGTCCAGTCCAGGTAAGTCAAGGGTTCACCGAGTGCTGGGGTCAGTCATGCGTATCTGACGCTACCGTCTGGCGAGCCCGTGGGTCTGTCGAACACATCCGTCCGTCAGGGCTTCCAGTAGGGCTGGGGGTCGCCTGCTGCTGGGGTGGATTCGAACCGTGGCCGCCATCTGTTTTAGCTGAGCCATCGTGAGGGTGCTGATGGCTTTGGTAATTAAGCGCAAGGGCGTCCTGCTGTCTCGTGAGGACGTCTTGCTACCTCGTGAGGACGTCTTGCTACCTCGTGGGGACGTCTTGCTACTTCACAGGGTCGCTTGACTGCCGCTATACACATTATCCCTTCCCTAAGGATCTTCTTGTACCGAATGAGCAAAGTGTGATTCTGCATCAGCTTTCTGTCATTTTAGATATGTCCCATTGTGGGAGCCAAAAAGTTGGGGTTAAAAAGCATTACGGATCTAACTTATAAAATTTCAATAAATCTATATTTCGAAAGTCTTCATAATACTTCTGCCGTTTATGACTACTGTAATGATCACTTTTCTTAAACTTACAAAACCTGATAAAAAATGGATATACTAATAACATGTTTAATATGTATATTTATTGAACGAATAAAGAAATGAAAGTTGTAATTCATTTTAGATTCGATAACAATTTCTTAATTTATTTTATTTAATGATAATTGAAAAGTTACCTCCCTTATAGATTACTTTTCATTCGCAACAATTTTTTATTTATCTTTTATAAGCATCTATCTATATATATAATTCTCTTCATGGAGACCATAGAAAAAAAAACACAGCTTAGCCACCACCCCACCCCCCCCCCACCAATCTGGCGAGCTTTGGTTCACGCTAAATGTTTACAATCGTATAGCCCAGGGGTCGGCAACCTTTTGAGGCGGAAGAGCCAAAAGTTACAATTTTCAATATTTCCCTGGTTTTAAAGAGCCACTAACCTTTTTTTATTACAAATATTTTTTTTTTATTAAGATTATTAGTATTTGTTCAAGGAGCTGGTGAGCCGCATCTTGATATCAAAAGAGCCGCTTGCGGCTCGCGAGCCGCAGGTTGCCGACCCCTGGTATAGCCGGGTTAGTAACGGCTATTAGTGGCAGATACTTTAGTATTAAACAATTTAAAACGAAGGGGAGGTAACAATTTCTGATTGATCTTTTCTTTGTCCGTAAACGGCTACTTTCACTGGGCAGAGAGGGGGGGGGGGGGGAAAGGGAGGGCAGTAGGGGTAGTGTTGAATTCATAAACAAATTATGAATTGCTGAAAAGCAGAAAATAAAACAACTAGATGGCGACCTATGCTACGTCGCGGGTCAGCTCGTACACATTATTCCTTCTCTAAGGATCTTCTTGTAGCGAACGAGTATAGGGCAGGGGTCGGCAAGCTTTTGAAATGGAAGAGCCAAAAGTTACAATTTACAAAATTTCCCAGTTTTTAAAGAGCCGCCAACATTTTTATTTCAATAATATGATCTTTAATTTGGATTTGGTATATATATATATATATATATATATATATATATATATATATATATATATATATATATATATATATATATATATATATATGTATATGCCGACCCCTGGTATAGGGCTGGGGTCGGCAACCTTTTGTGACGGAAGAACCAAAAGTTACAATTTACAAAATTACACAATTTTTAAAGAGCCACTAACATTTTAATGTCAATATTATGATATTTGCTTATGATTATATATATATATATATATATATATATATATATATATATATATATATATATATATATAATTTAAAATAAATAGCTTCAAATAATGACATAATCTCATTTGTTTTTGTGTTGAGAAGATCTACTATGAACGTCAGAGTACTGGAACTTGTTTTGAATTGTTCAAATCTGCTAGTGAACTTCATTTTGTTTATAATAATGCTGAAGTAATTCATGGTAATAGTAATATTGGTTTTATAACAATGTTTTTTGTTCAGATTTTTCGTAATTAAGTAATTTACCTCTCTCCGTGTCTTCAACAAAAAAGTATTTATTTTTTTCGAAACTAACCACTTCTTCAAGCAAGGCATAGGCTGGGTTTTCCTTTCCTTGCAGTTTTACATTTAGCTCGATAATTTCTTTGTGTTATCATGAAGTTGAATGTTACAATTCCGGATGGAGGATTTAATAGGAAGAACATTGAGATAGGGAGTAACTAAATATTATAATATCATCATCATCGTCATCATCATCACTCCTTTGTGGCCCCTGGGGCAAGCAATGTATGTGTGTGTGTCTGTTTATCTTTTATTCCTTACTACACCTTTCATCAGATCGCCATGAAACTTTAGAATGTTGTTGAAAATAATCCTGGGGAGGTATCTGCGGAAAAAAATGTCAAATTCGCAGGGGTGGCGTTATTCGATTCTTCCTAAATACGGTATATACAAATTAAAGTCGATTCCGGATTGACACCGTTTGACACTTGGCATCCTTAAATCGGACGTCCTACATAGCAGGATGGGGTCGGCGTGGTCGAGTCGGTAAAGCTCATGGTTGCTTAACCGAAAAGTCTCGAGTTCGAACCCTCGGGCAGATGAGGCTCGTTAGCTGGGACAGCCACTCTTCTAGGAGAGACAACTCCAAATTCAAACAATTGCTGCCTTGTAGTTTGTTCTTAGTTGGACAAAGGCTATGGAAGCAAATCCAAAAAGAAAACCAGGCTGAAATCGGAGTCAATGGCCTCAATGGCGCATAACTAGTTGACACGTAATCCTTAATTGTGATGGAAGCATGGTCGAGTCGGCAAAGCTCATGGTTGATAAATTCGAAAAAAGTCTCGAGTTCAAATCCCCTGGCAGATAAGGCTCGATCCCTCCCAACACTAAAAATAAAGAACGAAGAAGAAGAAGAAGACATAGCAGGATAGGGGTACTATTATATCAGCGTCAAAACTGGAACAGGCGCAAAAAGCCGGCCTCTTGTCAATTTCGCGACCCGAAGCTAGCACTTTGGCGCCTACGTTCGTTTAAAAAAAAGGCTATACAGTACTATACACTAACCAGACGATTGACGCCATCGTTCTTTTTAAACAGCAATACAGTCGCTCACTAAATCGAATCGGGCGCGTCCTCCGGCGTATCTGCAGGGTGCAATATGGCGCCCTGGGCTATCCTGCGATCACTACGCTCATATATTATTTTTAAGGAGCACCCTACAATATTGATAATACGGCACACACACATTCGATGATTTAACCGAGCTAGGAGCCGTACGTGGTGCCCCTACAGTAGTGTAATCACGTTCACGAGAGCGCCACTGCAAGTCCCTGACACTAGGCGGTGAGTGATTAACCATGATATTACAGTCCGTGATTAACTTACACTCAAGGCGTGCTGGGCGGTAGTGTAGGTAAACCCGTGACCGATAAATATGATCCAAGAACAGGCATTTCTTTCATTGAAATAACTCAGTTATAGAAAACAAGGAAGTACATTGAAATAGGGAGTAACATAATATTCTAATAGAATAGCGAGTGTTTATTGTTTATATTTATAATTATATCGTTCATTACTGAGTGTTGCAGACTAATATTTTATTTGTTTAAAAATAAAATAAAATAATTGTCATTTATGCATTGAGCTGAAGAGCCGCATCTTGACATCAAAAGAGCCGAAGGTTGCCGACCCCTGGTAAAGGGTGATTCCGCATCAGCTTTCTGTCATTTTAGATATGTCCCATTCTGGGAGCCAAAAACTCAATTTCCGATGCTATCTTCAACTATCTTAAAATCAATTTCAAGCAATCCATATTTCGAAAGTCTTCTCAATACTTCTGCCGTTTACGACTACTGTAAAGATCACTTTTCTTAAGAAATTCTGACAAACAAATGCGTATACTGATAGCATGTTGATTATGTATATTTATTGAATAAATAAAAGAAAAGAAAATTGTAATTCGTTTTAGTTCCGATAACTATTTCTAAATTTATTGTTCGTAATGGTAAATTGAAAAGTTACCTCCCTTATATTTTTTTTACTGATAACTTTTCTTTCGCAACAATTTTTAAATTTACCTTTTATAACTTATAACCCTATATTCTGAAACGATTTAAAAATGTTTTTTATGAATTAATTATATATATATATATATATATATATATATATATATATATATATATATATATATATATATATATATATATATATATATATATATATGTATATGTATATGTATATGTATATGTATATATATATATATATATATATATATATATATATATATATATATATATATATATATATATAATAGTTTCGCTGTCTGTCTATCTATGTATCTTTCTATCTGTCTGACAAGAACGCTCTAGAGAAAACACAAGCAATTTAAAAACTTTCACAGTGAAACGAAAACGAAATACGACGTCACATTTAGCACATAGTAGAAAATAATATCAAGCCGGAGAGTGCACACAGTAATATGACGTCATTGATTCTCGAGTAAACATTGAATAAAAAGGCAATTTTGTCTAATCTAAGTGGTTTGCGTAAAGAGTTTCTTTCATACAATTCTTTGGGTAGGGGCGAAGCCCCACCCCCGCGTCAGAACCGCGTCTGAGCCCCCCCCCCCCCTCCCCAACTCAAAAGAAATTTCTTCATCGATACTCTATAATAAAATTGCCGCCTAATTAATGTGTCTAATCTAAAAAGTGGTTTTCTTGCAATTTCTTTAATGCTATTCTTCGGGTAGTGGCTAAGCGCGACACCAGTGTTTCTTTCAGACTTTTTCCTCCCCGGAGGGGGGAACTTTTTCTAATCTAAAAAGTGTTTAGCGTGCAGTTTTTTTTCAAGCATCTCTTCCGATTGGGGCGAAGCCCCGCCCAGATTCTTCCTTTAGTTTGTATGATCAGTGTTTATTTCAGACCTTTTCCTCCCCGGAGAGGGGTACTTGAAATTTTCAAGGCGGGGGTAGAATTTTCTGGGAGGGGGCGGACACTGGAAAAAGTATATAATTATATTTCGATGAATGGGACGGTAGACATGTTTTGGAGTGTGTGTGTGTGGGGGGGGGGGGGGAAGGGGGGCGAAGCCCCCTACTCCCAAGTAGAGTTGCCTGAAAGAAACTCTAAATGCGACTTTTGTCATGAATGAGATTAGGTGCATGGTTTAGGGATATGCCTATGACTATATTTTGTATAAATTAAAGTACCGAGAAAATAGACAGCACTATCAACCTAGCGCCCGTTGTATCCTTCCTCAACGGGCCATTTTTCTCGTATATATATATATATTTTTATATATATATATATATATATATATATATATATATATATATATATATATATATATATATATATATATATATATATATATATATATATATATCTTATACTCTATAAAAAATAAAAAAATAACTAGCACTGAATTTTTTTTTAAATTAACCTATCATTACAACATGAAATACATCACTAATCTAGTTGATTTATTACTTTAGTTAAAATAATATTTTAGCTTCAGTATATTACCGACATATGTATGTACCTCAAGGGTTTTATATTAGTCTATTATAGTTATGGTTATAGCTAGTGCTATAGCTACCTGTTTGATTCTTTTTGGATTAGAACTGTAAACAAGGGGAATGTTACGACTCGGCTAGAGAGCTAAAGACTACGTTGAAAAGTTATTTTTTTCCTCATAATTATCTTTGAAATATGAAATTTACACAGCCTCCAGCAAATAATTATTTAAGTTTTTAATTAACTTGATGTATAATTAACACGTTTCTCTTTAGTATAATAACAATGTAAATGCTTGTATAAAACAATGTGAGTGTCGTCACCACAGTTCTAAATACCACCGCACTAATGTAATCAAGTAGCACCCATTGCAGTGCGCGGGCGTGCCAAATGGTGCGCACCAGCCACGATTTACTGCAACGAGATACGCCCCCTATTTCCTCCATGTGGGTGTATATTTTCCCCCTAGCCTAGCAATTAGCTAATTAGTAGCTTGTGATCGCCACACCACCCTGCTAATGTTATTGTGTTCGCATGTCTAGACATTCATAGACTATACAACATGCCTTGCTAATGGCAGGTAATGGAGGTTTCTTTTGCTAATTTACTTGGTAATTAACAATTAGTTAATTAACCTCTAGTCAAAGAACCCATAAGTCAATGGTCTGACCTACTGATTAAGTCATTATGTGTTGTTGTTTTTTTTTTTACATTTCAGGATACACAATACATCGATAAGAAATGTTCAGTTGAATATGGTCCTTAAAATGTTAACAATTCAAGCTACAGAATAAATAGATACCATCTATGCTATATACGCTTCTTTTTTTTTCTTGTTATAGGCTTTGTTAGAAATGTTTGTTAGAAATAGATTTCAAACGTCTTAATTTAAACATTCCGTCTTTTTTAATTCAAGCAATGCTATTTTTTTAAAATAAAAGATAACTAAGTTAAAATATCAACTCAGGTCCGTATACAGGACGTAGCTAAGGGGGATCTACGGGCCAGTCCGCTCTGACCCTACCTGTGTCTACACATTACTACCGCCCAGTGATCTACTAGGGTTACCGCCCTTGAAGTATATTTGAGAGTGTTAAAGGTAGATAACCTGCCGGGGTTGAGGGAACTACCTCCACATGTATGACGTCCACAAAACCAAACAGTACCGCCAGCAGTGGTCGAGTCTTGGCGTGCTCTGATGTAATGTGGGTGGTCTGAGTTTAAATCTAGCTCGATTGAATAAAATAGTTACTAGACAATAAAATTTTAGAACAATGTTTTGTCAATGCGGCTAAAAGCTAGGTAAATATAAATGGCGAAAGTGGTTTTTAAATAGCGAAATACAAATATGTGCGTGAATTAAAACTCGCGTGACTGTTAAACATCTTGAAGCGGACTGACCAGATCAACTCTACTTCATTTGTCTTCACTGTGCGGATGAAGTATCCGGTTAAAGTTTTTCTGTTCTATATAAATTACGTGAACAAGATTCTAGTTACAGAACACCCCCACCCCCCACCCCACCTCTCCCCCCCCCCCAACCCCGAGAGACAGAAGAAAGAACCATTGACGGACAGTTTAAATGCGGCTCATGTCATGTAGCTGGCACCCATTTCAAACCAAATGTTCAAGCAACTATCTCTACGGTTGTCTGGCTTTTGTTTAGTGTGTGAGTAGATTGTTTCATTGTTTTTATTTCTACAAACTTGGTATTAATTAAAAATAATCTAATATATAATCTGGTAAATCCTAGCCCCACTTATCAATATACCAAACTCCCCACCCCCCCCCTAGACAGTGCCACTTATCACCCCACACCCCTTCGACACCCCCTCCACTTTTTTTCCCGCTTTGATCTGACCCCACCCCCCCCCCCCCACCCCCACTAAAAGCCTCGATTGGCATAAAAAAAGAAACGTCCTAATTAAAGAACCATTTAGAAGACCCTTACTCGCGTTCTCTAGACTCGTCTCACCCTCACCCCTTCTACCCTGGTCCCACCTTAACCCACAAATGACCCCCCCCCACCCTCAAAATTAAATCAAGTAGCCACTAACCAACACCACGTGACTAAGTATGTACCCCTTAGTTTAAGGCATGTTCACATATACCTACACCAGCCTTAAAACAGTTCACTCGCATCAACGACCACTCTTTTTTAAATGTTACAGTGTTAGGTTATCTCCCCTAGGTATTAAAGGGCGATAATTGAAAACAATCCTCACTGGTAATAAACACACAGCTTCGTCGGGACAAAAACACAGGGGAGAGAACCATATAGAAGGGAGACAATAAGGGAATAATTCTTCCAAATCTAACCCTATAGCTTATAACAGATTCACCACGATCGCAATGAGATGGCGAATTCGTCGGTCGCCAAACCTGATCGTGTATAACGGTTTGGGGGGGGGGGGGGGGGTTAACGTCAGCAAAGATGAATATTTTTTTTTACCACTTTATAACTAGGTGTAAAAAAACGATAACATCGGGGTGAAACTAGAAATGGATGTAACACATAGTGGGAAATAACGAATAGTGGGATATAACGAAAAGAAAGCTTTAACGAATAGTGGGATATAACGAATAGTGGGATATAACGAATATTGGGATTTAAGGAATAGTGGGAAATAACGAATAGTGGGATATAACAAATAGTGGGATTTAAGGAATAGTGGGATGTAGAGAATAGTGGGAAATAATGAATAATGCGAAATAACGTATTGTGGGATATAATGAGGATAATTGGAAGATGATAACCTTAAGGGTATTGGTTTACACTGTGTTAAAGGGGAACCTTAAACATATACTCAAAAATAAACACATAGACACACGCAAATGCATAAGTAAATATATATATATATATATATATATATATATATATATATATATATATATATGTATGTATATATATATATATATATATATATATATATATATATATATATATATATATATATATATATATATATATTTATATATATATATATATATATATATATATATATATATGTATATATATATATATATATATATATATATATATATATATATATATATATATATATATATATATCAATTTTTATCGTTAACGCTCTGACACTGTCTAGTCGTTACTTCCCCACCATTACTTCCCTCACGATGTCGCAAAAAACAAAACACAAAAATATCCCGGAAGACATTGAAACGATTGCACGCAATTAAATTAACGTCAATCCTAAAACTAACTTTTTGAACCAGTCCCCGACCAAAATAAAATTTCTAAATCAATTTCCCCGCCGCATGTTTGCAGCGCTTCATAAGACAAATAACTAATTAACGCGAATTCCAATCAAACCTTAATCAAGCATGCACACGAAACTCGCGCAATCATTATCCCACACGGCCCAGCCTGTTAAAATTAATTTTCCTCACAAAACTAATCAAGACAATTTTTGGGGTCGTGTTTAATTACTGTAGCCTCTATGAGATCGGGTACTTAATTACGCACCCCAGGGAAGGTGTTTTTACCACTAACCAGATGTTCCTTCAATAGACACGCTTCACTGATTGCTGATGAAGCAATAATTTCCATTGTTTAATTCTCAATACATAATATACAGGGAAGAAATAAAACACTGGTTTTCTAAACCCATCTAATTCCACAATTATTTTTTTTTAAACTGCAATAAATTTAAAGAAAACAAAAACATTAACCTTGAATAAAATAAAATTAACAAAAACCTTAAATGTATGTCAAGTAATTTAGAGTTCTGTCTCTTCTTACACTACAAGTTGACGTTGTGACAGAAGTAACTACTGCCTTCACGTACACCAGATGTAACTCAATAACTCCCCTCATTCACTGGACTTAAAACAACACACTAAGTGCCTTTATTAAAGTATAAATGAACCAGTTTTTCGAACCAGGCTGTCCAAAAGGAAGATGAAGTAGAGGCCATCTGTTTCTATGACCGCGGCGAATGAAGGAATACTTTGATAAGTTATATGCCCACTTGTCAGGTCCCCATCAGAGTTTGGTGGACTCATAGATGTCCTTTGAAGTGGAGCCCGGGATCCGACCGCAAGACTCTGTTTAGCATCCAGGTGCACTATCATCCGACCACCACCATTCCACTTGACATATAAAGTCGTACAGTTACTGTCTACGTTTCAACATTGTACAACAACCGTTCTTTTGTTTGTAAACATTAACCTGGAGTTATCACCCTTTACACAACCAAAAAACTCCAATAGTAAACACACATTTCTGTATATTGTCCTTCACATGATGCCTACCTGACACATAAAGTCAAACAGTTAGTTCCCTTGATCACTCATCAAACCTACTCACCAAACCTACTCACCAAACCTACTCACCAAACCTACTCACCAAACCTACTCACCAAACCTACTAATCAAACCTACTCACCATAACCTACTCATCAAACCTACTCATCAAACCTACTCATCAAACCTACTCATCAAACCTAATCACCAAACCTACTCACCAAACCTACTCATCAAACCTACTCACCAAACCTACATATCAAACCTACTCATCAAACCTACTCACCAAACCTGCTCACCAAACCGTCTCACGAAACCTACACATCAAACCTACTCATCAAACCTACTTATCAAACCTATTCATCAAACCTACTCACTAAACTTCCAGTGACCCCTTCTAATGTCAGACTGCCCTTAACCACATGTCAACGTAACCTTTAACATAATTATCCTCTTGATTGGAATCGATCATTGTTCTTTGAATTTTTGCCAACATTGTGCTTTAGACGGGTTGAGACTCCAGGTATCTAAAAATTGATGAAACATTTAAGTATTTAAAAAAAACAAATCTCCAAACGGATCTTTTGTGATACTAATATATACAGGAAATAGAAAACATAGAAACCAATTAAATCCCATAATATGGGATATATGACTACCAACAAGATAGTACAACAATTAATGGATCATTTTCTGTTGACATCCCACCAACTTTTTTTTTCGCCTTATATATGTAATTTACAGCGCCAGTTTGCCTAAAATGTTAGCTTTAGTATTACACATATCATCGGCTTGTAAGGACTGATACTGATTTACAATAGTAATACTTCTTTCTTACATGTAGCCTACTCTCATTCATCCACCCCATAAACTCCATTTTTTTTTCTTTAATTGTATGTTAATGTTTATTAATGTTCAATGGCTGTATAGTTAAAAACAAGACAATGTTATGAAATAAAAAGTATACATTCCACTTTCATTAAAAAACTGCCAACTATCCAAACATGCTGTCGAAATGTTTGCATATATAAAAATATACAATCTTGTAAACAATATGGAATGTTGGGTTACAAGTAATAAAGAGTGTCAAATATAAAACAGTACACGTGCCCAATATGTTACATTTTAATTCAATCTTAGTAATTTGTTTGTTTTTTTTTTACAAGCTTTTATTTAACTCACTTCCTCTGTCGTCAGTCCAGACGGAAACGCAGGAGTGAAAATTCGGACAGTTCTACTTGACCGATACGATTCACAGTTGGCACGTGGGTCAAGACATGAAGACAATGCAATCTGAAACTAAATTTGACTTAATTGGATGCCTAATTAATTTTTTATGAATTAATTAAAATTTGGACCGAATTAGTAGGCATGTCTAGCCAACCACACCACACGCGTCATCACCTTCAATAGCTGCGCCATCACGTAATGGCTGCGTTCAAAAAGCATTGCGCGCCTACTGAACGTGATGTTCAGTAGGCGCGCAATGGTTTTTAGTCATGTAACTCTATTGTAAATAAAACATGTAAAGTACTGAAAAAAAAATTAATAAAAAACGTTTTAATAACAAGCTTTTATGTAATGATGCACTAAAAAGTAGAAAATAAATTATAGACTACTATTTAAATAACTATAAAGAAAAGCGTGGGTGTCTTCCTTAACATTAGTAAAGGTATCCAATAGATACTAAAGTGACCCACGCTTTTCTTTATAGTTATTTAAATAGTAGTCTATAATTTATTTTCTACTTTTTAGTGCATCATTACATAAAAGCTTGTTATTAAAACGTTTTTTATTAATTTTTTTCTGTGTGAGTTTATGGGGTGGGTCACCCCATATTTTTTTTTTTTTTTTTGTGCGTGCGTGCGTCACCCCATAAACTCCACTCGTTGAAAATCAACGCTTCCCATTGCTTACTCCTAATAATAAAACGCATGTCCCAACACTGTAGTAACCCCACCTTTGCATCACAAGAATGCCACATCCCATTTTTTACACTCCCTCAATGAAAACAAAATCTGTCCCATTGATAAACTGATTAGAAGTCCCTCTACCCTGGCAATACTATCTACCTATCCACCACTAAATGTTTGTGATAGTCGTCTCCAGACACGGAGCAGCTAACAAATTGCCTCGCAGGCTACATTTTGACCCGGCTTGTGTTTTGTCTCCCTTTATAAACCATACAGAGTTATTTCCCTTCCTGCTTGGGGCGTAACAGCTTAGCTAACACTGGTATATATTTTTTTTTTATTTCAGTGAACCATTTTCATGAGCAATCTGAAGCATACGCTATTATCTTAACAAATGTATCAATGTCTACAGTTTCATTTTAAAATTACCAGTATTTTAAAAATAGTATTTGCATGACCCTAAAACTACAACGCTTCACATTCCTTATTTTGTTCAAAATACCTTTATCTCGGAGTTGTGCGTTTTGCCTTTCTCCTTTTGAAATTTTGTAAAAACAAAAACTACTGATATTCTGAAGAATTTAATTTGGTCATCAGATGTTAAAGTTTTATTAATAACTCATAAGTAATTATTAAATAAAGGTTGCATCTAATAATGATTAAGGCCGCTGATGACAAACCATCTGTCGATTAGCTGAACAATGGACCTGAGCCTTGATTACTATCTCCAGTCCCTTTCTTTTAGGAAAGTCTTGAAAGTTATATGTTCCCTTGTGTTGACATGGAAAGTTATATGTTCCCTTGTGTTGACACGTCGTGCAAGGTCCTATATGTTAGTAGTTAGTGTTGACGGCTGAAGCAGGTCTAGAAATCTCGACAACTTAAACACCAGCTTCAGACATTGTGTGCAGTGGTGTAGCTATTGTAGCTGTGGGGAGGGGATGGGAGGCAAGAGGGAGAAAATTGGAGTCAGCCCTGTCTCAGCAGAGAACTTATTCACAAGTATCAACCTTAACCCTTAAACCACCAAGATTAACTCATACCCAGAATCAAGCTTAACTCTTAAACCACAAAAAGAACTCACACACCAAATATCAACCTTCACCCATAGACCACCACCATCATTTCCTCAACCACTTACTATCAAACCCAGACCACCAAACTTACCCCATCTACCTACATCCTACCCCACAGATCGTATCCCAGCCCCACCCCCCTCCATATCAAACACATCCACTTGTTTCTGATGAAGCTCACAACACAATCCCCCTCCCGCGGGGCGACCCACGGGAACCTGTCATACACTGGTAGCGCCGCCTGCCGAGACGTCATCCACCTCTGTAATTAAACCGCGAGCAATCGGGAATTCTGGGAGATTTAACTCAAACATCCTGTACACGGCGGCCCTCGCTTATATCACGTGTAGGTCTGACGTGGTGGGTGGTGGCAAAGGTTTTTTGGTCGTAGTGGTGGGCAAGGATTTTGGTCGTAGTGGTGGGCAAGGCTCTTGATCGTAGTGGGCAAGGTTTTTGGTCGTAGTGGTGGGCAAGGTTTTTGGTCGTAGTGGTGGGCAAGGTTTTTGGTCGTAGTGGTGGGCAAGGTTTTTGGTCGTAGTGGTGGGCAAGGTTTTTGGTCGTAGTGGTGGGCAAGGTTTTTGGTCGTAGTGATGGGCAAGGTTTTTGGTCGTAGTGGCGGGCAAGGTTTTTGGTCGTAGTGGGCAAGGTTTTTGGTCGTAGTGGGCAAGGTTTTTGGTCGTAGTGGGCAAGGTTTTTGGTCGTAGTGGTGGGCAAGGTTTTTGGTCGTAGTGGGCAAGGTTTTTGGTCGTAGTGGGCAAGGTTTTTGGTCGTAGTGGTGGGCAAGGTTTTTGGTCGTAGTGGTGGGCAAGGTTTTTGGTCGTAGTGGGCAAGGTTTTTGGTCGTAGTGGTGGGCAAGGTTTTTGGTCGTAGTGGGCAAGGTTTTTGGTCGTAGTGGGCAAGGTTTTTGGTCGTAGTGGTGGGCAAGGTTTTTGGTCGTAGTGGTGGGCAAGGTTTTTGGTCGTAGTGATGGGCAAGGTTTTTGGTCGTAGTGGCGGGCAAGGTTTTTGGTCGTAGTGGGCAAGGTTTTTGGTCGTAGTGGTGGGCAAGGTTTTTGGTCGTAGTGGGCAAGGTTTTTGGTCGTAGTGGTGGGCAAGGTTTTTGGTCGTAGTGGTGGGTAAGGTTTTTGGTCGTAGTGGGCAAGGTTTTGGGTCGTAGTGGTGGGCAAGGTTTTTGGTCGTAGTGGTGGGCAAGGTTTTTGGTCGTAGTGGGCAAGGTTTTTGGTCGTAGTGGTGGGCAAGGTTTTTGGTCGTAGTGGTGGGCAAGGTTTTGGGTCGTAGTGGTAGGCAATGTTTTTGGTCGTAGTGGGCAAGGTTTTTGGTCGTAGTGGTGGGCAAGGTTTTTGGTCGTAGTGGTGGGCAAGGTTTTTGGTCGTAGTGGTGGGCAACGATCTTGGTCGTAGTGGCGGGCAAGATATTTGGTCGTAGTATAGGGCAAAGCTCTTGGACGTGGTTGTTTTATATGATTTAACAAAAATATATTTTGTCTTTTTGTGTCCACGGTATCTTTTTGTCCTGATATATATATATAATACAAACACGTGGAAAAGTTTGTCCAATTTGTATTTTGTATAATGATTGTTGATGTAATGAACACGACATTTGTGTTAGGGTGTAAAGCTGATGTGTAAGGGGAGGGGGGATGAGGGTGGCGACGCTGCGGTTGCTGAGTTTCTTCTGATGTGTCAGTTCCCAATTATCCTTGGATACAATGGATTCTCTGGGTGCTAGCAATGCTGATTGCCATTATGAAAACCTTTGAGTTGAAAATTTTAGTTTTTTTTTTTTTTTTTTTTTTCTGGTTAATTTTTTTTTTTTTTTTTTTTTTTTTTTTTTTTGCCTCAGACACGTAATTTTTTTCTGGTTAAAATAAATGAAACTTTACAATGACAGTTAGAACATTAATGAAATGGACTTTCATAATTATATAAAATAAAATAAAATGATTAAGTTTAAGGGTTTTATGTTTCAATTTTAATATAAAAAAAATATATTTTAAAAGAAAAAATTTTTTAAAAATCTGAACTTTATTTGTAAATAATATAAAAAGAATTACAAATTTTTAATAATTATGATCTGATTTTTTTTTTTATTTTTACGGTTGAATGTATTTAAATATTTATATTGTAGGTTCTTTCCCTTTAGCTCCATTCCATTGCAAGGGGAAATCACTATTAACGCAAATATATAAGCAATGTTAAACTATTCATAGTTATGTTAAATATCGCATAACATTGTGGTAATACAGATTAAACTATGATTTAAGGCTTTATCATAATGGTCATTTTACATTACAATTACATATACGTTTACTCAAATACAGAGATATTTACATTTTAAAATTTCTTTTAAAGTTTTCATTTTTTTATATTTTACGTTGATCATAAACTTGTGTATGTTGAGCCCCGTTGGCAGTACACACATACAGAAATAAGACATCGACACACGCTTTACAGCAATCACAAGCCGGTGATCAAAACTGTAATACTAAAGCGAACACACACAACTGACGCTGTAAATTACATGTCTAAGGCAAAAAAAAAGAAGAAAAAGACAAAAAAAAGATATTTAAAAAATCGACACACGCTTTAAGCTGACCTGATGAACCCCATGATGGAGGCAACTGGACCACGAAAACCTCACGACAACGCCACGACAGCGTGACTACAAAGTGATGACAAAGGAATACGATGTGACGACAGACCACTCACAACACGGGTAGTGAACAGCATCGGCCGAACACCGAACAGGTCAACTAGTGCACTAACATTAGCCCAATCATACCAAATCACTCCACTAAAGTATCCAACTTTCGCAACCTTTTTAAGTCGATTAAAGTATCTTTTATCTGATGGGCGTATAGCAACACTTGACGTGTTGTCTAAAAATAGAAGTAAAGCACATCAGTCTTATTGAACTAACCCGTAGCTTTACCGTGTGTATTCCGGTACATTTATACCATACATACATTTTATACACACCTGCATAAACAATATAAATACCGTCATCATCTTTTACTGATCATGACTAAGACACATGGGGCAGATGAAGCAGAGTCCATCTGTTTGAATGACCTCGGTATATGAAGTAATAGTGTGGTAAGGACTAGGCCTAACCGTCGTGGTTTACCTATCGTGAGTCAGGTACCCATCAGAGCTGGGTTGACTCAGGAACTCGAGACTTTCGGGTCAGCTGTCGTAAGTTCTAACATCCGGCCACGCCGTCCTCACAATAACATAGACACACCAAGAACAGCCCGTACATAAACCTTACATATATCGTACACCCACCGTATATACAGCGTACATATACAGTACAGATACTGTACATACACCATACATACACCTTACACCCACCGTACATATACAGTACACACACCGTACATATACAGTACACACACCGTACACACACCGTACATCACCGTACACCCACCGTACATATACCGTACATACACCGTACACCCATCGTACATACAGCGTACATACTCCGTACACACACCGTACACATACCATACACCAACCGTACATACACCGTACACCCACCGTATATATATCGTACACCCACCGTATATACAGCGTACATATACAGTACATATACTGTACATATACCGTCATACACCGTACGCACACCGTACATATACCATAGACCACCGTACATATACCACACACCACAAAAACCGTAGACAACGGACAGTCACAGCTCAGTCCCACCCCACACAACCACTACTCCCCACCCGCACCCTCACCCCCACATCCACCCCCACCTACTAAGAACAAACCTCACCGATAATCTCCCCATCACGACAAACACGACAACCTACCATCTCTACCATCACGATATGCGGTTAGTTAAGTTTAGAATTACAATGACCCCCACGGAACCAACTGTTTTCCCACGGCCATCTCAACTTTAATTAAACCTCCACATTTGACTACAACATTGTGTACCATCCCAGTTCCCATAGTCACCGGGACCTCACATCATAACCCAGCAATTACTCAAGACCTAAATATTTATCTGGCACCTGCGGAGACTCGGAAATTTCCGTTTTATTTCAGTGTGACTTGGTAAACAAAAGGCGTGGTCTGACCTTCAGGTTCATGTGGCGACTTCCGGGTCGAATGGCCCGTCACGTGATCAGATGGATCTTAGCTGTACCTATACCTACACAGCGCAGTATGTCTATGTGACTATCTCTATGGTCGTTTGATGGAAAGTATTTTCCATCATAAATACCAATCACAGAAGGGTTACTGCTAAGTGGGAATCATCCACTTCAGAGGCGTAGCGATGGGGGGGGGGGGGGGGCAGGGGGGTACATATGTCCCCGGGCGCCGACCTTAGGGGGCGCCAAAATGGGTTGTAAAAACAAATTAATTTGTCATTTTAGCTGCACTTTTGCATTATAAATAGTTTGGGGGGTGCAAATTGAAAATTTGCTCCCGAGGGGGACGCCAAATTGAAGTTTGTCCCCGGGCGCCGGGAAGGGTCGCTACGCCTCTGATCCACTTATATATATGGTGAGCAATTTAATTAAGGCTCATTGCAAGTTAAGATCTGTAACGTATACACTTTCATCAAAACGTAATTAAACCATTAAATAAACATGTCCTTAAATGCAAAGAGTTCTTTTTGTAAAATGTTTCATTTAGCCCATTCAAATATATATATATATATATATATATATATATATATATATATATATATATATATATATATATATATATATATATATATATATATATACAGAGAGAGAGAGAGAGAGAGAGAGAGAGAGAGAGAGAGAGAGAGAGAGAGAGAGAAAGAGAGAGAGAGAGAGAGAGAGAGAAAAATATTCAAATAACTTATATCGTTTTCTATAACAAGGACACTTCAAGAAAACAGAAACTAAAAACAGTTAAAATCTTAAAATAGTCTTCGAAGGGGTATATGCACACAAACTGCGATCACTTGAGCATAACACAAGGAGAAAAGCTAAAAGATTACAATCTTTAGAAGAATGTTACACATGTATATTCTAGAACTTTGACCCTCTAAATCCATCACCTTCTCTCTATCTCCCTCCCTCTCTCTCCCTCCACCCCTCCCCCCCCCCCCTCCCTTCTCCAACACCATCTTAACTCTCTCATGTTACTCAACCAATCTTTATGTGTCACTCCTTGACAAATTGTTTTTAATATTGTTCAGCAAAGAAAACAAACAAGCAACTCAGTTTTTGGTCATCAATACTTTACCTTCAAACTACAAATTTTGGCCACCTACAATATTTGGCCACCAACAAATTTTGGCCTCCGACAAATTTTGGCTACCAACAAATTTTGGCCACCAACAAATTTTGGCCACCGACAAATTTTGGCCACCAACTCATTCCGGATTTCGGCTAAATTTGTAACCTACAACATCCGATTTTCGGCCTCATACAACCGACAAATTTTGGCCACCTACAAATTTTGACCACCAACAACCTCAGATTTCGGCCACATACAATCCACAAATCTCAGCCACTTACAGCCTTCAATATTTGGCCACCCGCAAACTCTAAATCTTGGCAATCTATCACCTCCAATATTTGGCCACCTACAAACTACAAATTTCGGCCACTTATAAACTACAAATCTCAGCCACCAACAACCTCCAATTTTTGAATGAACTCTGGAAAAAACAATTTCCCCCTCGCTGATGACGTTACTTTGTTAATGCGTGCCAGGTATTTGATTTACGTTACGTCATAATTAATACCACCTCAGGTGGGTGATCTCAATCACCAGCTCATTATTTACGTTAGCCTAATTAAGACCTACCTGTACGTCATACCCCATCAATCACCTGTGATATTTTTCATGTGGTCGAATGTAAATGAACCCAAACTTAACAATAGAACAAATCAATCAGAAGGTGATCAATACATTCTAACACATGGCTTTGTTTTTTTTTAAGTAGTGACCTCATTGTTTTATGTGTAGTATTGTCAGCTAGAGTAGACGTACTGACCAATAGAAATACTAACCACTAAACATGCGGATCAGGATGACCTCTAGATATAATGACCAAGAAATAGAATGACCACAAGATAGAATGACCACTACTAGAATGACCACTAGACAGACTGACCACTAACAGAATTAACACTAGACGGAATGACCACTAACAGAATTACCACAAGACAAAATGACCACTAGACAGAATGACCACTTGATAGAATGACCACTAGACAGAATGACCACTAGACAGAATGACCACTAAACAGAATGACCACTAGACAGAATGACCACTAACAGACTGACCACTATCAGAATGACCACTATTAGAATGACCACTAGACAGACGGACCACTATCAGAATGACCACTAGACAGAATGACCACTACACAGACTGACCACTAGACAGAATGACCACTAGACAGAATGACCACTTGATAGAATGACCACTACACAGAATGACCACTACACAGAATGACCACTACACAGAATGACCACAAGACCTAATGATCACTAGACAGAATGACCACTAGACAAAATGACCACTAGACAGAATGACCACTAGACAGAATGACCACTACACAGAATGACCACTACCAAAATGACCACTAGACAGAATCACCACTAGACAGACTGACCACTAGACAGACTGACCACTAGACACACCGACCGTGTTATCTCATTTCCTTTAATTTAATTAAACAAGAGCCTAACACCTGACATTCTATCCGGCCAAGATGAAGTCGCTCATGAATATTCATGCCCCAGTCCCCCCTCACCACCCCCACCCCTCCCCTGACTTTACCGTCTGGACGTCTAATCCGCAACAAATGACCTGGCCTGTTGGTCCACGTCTCTGGGCAGCCTCCTGCATCACGTGGCCATCAGGACGGTGCCAGATTTATTAAGCTACGGTCGACTACGTCAGACCTAGGCTCAGGAATGGCCTCGTTAACGTCACCCACAGAATAGGGAGCCCCACGGTGTAATGATTTGTAGCCGTTACCCTCGGGAAAGGAAGCCAGACATTTGCGTATACCCAACAGCTGCTTGGTACTAAGTTGGGCTGAGTTAAGCTCAGTGAATTAAGTTTAGTAACAGTGTAGGTATTGCCTCAGTATTAGTATGATTGATTTTTTTTTACAATGGCTTTTGTTTAGACTAGGCTAAACAACACGTTGGAGTGAGCATAACTCAGCATTTAGTCGCTGTGTTATTTTAGAGCTGAAGGTTAGTACACGCTGTTAAGTCTGTGTAAACAACGAAATATAGGAAAGGTTGTTTTTTTAAGTATCAGACTAATTATCTTAATGAAAATGTTAATCAATGACCGCAATTGTGTAAGGATTTTGTGAGAGAAATATAAGTACAAATTACAATGGCATCTCCATTTAGTTAAGATCATGGGGAAATCCTACATTTGATTTTGTAGTATTCAGTACAATTTATTTACACATCCCATAGTTTCAGCATAGTTACTTCCATTTGGTCGTGTTCCATGACTACACAAAATTGACCATATTGACCACACAAAGTTATCTCCCCATTCCACCACAAACTTAGTTATCTCCCCATTTGACCACACAAAGTTATCTCCCCATTTGACCACACAAAGTTATCTCCCCATTTCACCACACAAACTTAGTTATCTCCCCATTTGACCACACAAAGTTATCTCCCCATTTCACCACACAAACTTAGTTATCTCCCCATTTGACCACACAAAGTTATCTCCCCATTTGACCACACAAAGTTATCTCCCCATTTCACCACACAAACTTAGTTATCTCCCCATTTGACCACACAAAGTTATCTCCCCATTTCACCACACAAACTTAGTTATCTCCCCATTTGACCACACAAAGTTATCTCCACATTTGACCACACAAACTTATCTCCCCATTTGACCACACAAAGTTACCTCCCCATTTGACCACACAAAGTTATCTCCCCATTTGACCACACAAAGTTATCTCCCCATTTGACCACACAAAGTTATCTCCACATTTGACCACACAAAGTTATCTCCCCATTTGACCACACAAAGTTATCTCCACATTTGACCACACAAACTTATCTCCCCATTTGACCACACAAAGTTATCTCCCCATTTGACCACACAAAGTTATCTCCCCATTTGACCACACAAAGTTATCTCCCCATTTGACCACACAAAGTTATCTCCCCATTTGACCACACAAAGTTATCTCCCCATTTGACCACACAAAGTTATCTCCCCATTTGACCACACAAAGTTATCTCCCCATTTGACCACACAAAGTTATCTCCACATTTGACCACACAAAGTTATCTCCCCATTTGACCACACAAAGTTATCTCCACATTTGACCACACAAACTTATCTCCCCATTTGACCACACAAAGTTATCTCCCCATTTGACCACACAAAGTTATCTCCCCATTTGACCACACAAAGTTATCTCCCCATTTGACCACACAAAGTTATCTCCCCCAACCATCGAGTTCCCCGACACCAATGTATATCTTCCACATTCGACGCCGCGCCGTAACGATGGCAACATCAGCCGCGACGACTCCAAACAAAAACTTTCCCCCCGGAAGCAGGTTGTCTTTGAAAGAATGTGGCACCTATTTCCTTCCTCCCATTTCCCACAATGCCGCACTCGTTACAGGTTTTTCCCCATGCCCGGCATTTGTAGGCATGAGCGATGCCCTTTCAACAAAAACACCAGCGACATATAACCGTTTAACCCCAATGGCGAAACACGAAGTCGCTAATAGCGAAACACGACCCGAGGAGAAAAAAAAACCAACTGCCCATCTGTTGATACCACAACAGCGGCACCGCGATACTCATCCGGGGTCATCCGTAACCCAACCCCGAAAAAAATTGCGCGTCATAAATAAAAGGGAATTCCCGCATTTTTTTTTTTTTTAAATCCGTAAAAAAAACGTTTCCTTTAAAATCCGTCACCTCGTTTCCGGGTCTGCTCGGGATGGAGGGGACGGTGCGGAGTTTTGTTTATGTTTAAGACCCTGGCTTCCGCCTAGCTCAGGCCGTAACCGTTGGCAATACCCCGTCAATGTTTACAGAGGTATTTAAACAAAGACTCTCCGCATTTTGCCCGTCTAATCCATGTGCTAGGCATTGAAGTTTTGGGTGAGACTAGGACTGGGGGGGGGGGGGGGGATTTTTCTAGTTAACTCTATCGTCTGTTAATGAAGAGAAATAATTTGACGAGACGAAATGTGCCCTTTATTTCAGTTTATTTTCCTGCTTCTCAATCCCTTTAGTTAAGCATTTTCTTTCAAATCTTCAAAGATCCTTGTGTTCAAATATTTCCATTCATCTGCTCCTATCTTCATGGTTCCTCTTTAGACCTAAGGATCCTTTGCAGATGAAATAGAGTTTATATGTTTCTTGACCTCGTAATATGTTGGGATAATATAATCAGCACTATGACCATACGTTACTTTCCTAAACGTGAGTTAGGTACCCATCAGAGGCTGAGTGGACTCAGTTAAGTCTCGAGTTCAAATCTGGGTTCAAGTCAGTAGAATATCCCTGAGTCCACCCACCTCTGATGGGTACCTAACTTACGCTTGGGAAAGCAAATACGACTGGCCATAGCGCTGATTATATTATCCCAACAAATATTCTTTCATATGCTGAGTTCTCTGAAACACGTGAACTCTACTTCATCTGCCTCTTATGTCTTGGGCGTGAATGCGAATAGATAAAGAACATAAACCAATACGACACATGCAACACCAAATCTCAGTTATGTTATTTTCTCAACACGTAGATGAGTACCCCACAGAGGAATGTGTTTGACGTCACTTCCCGTGCCAACCACGGCCCACAAACCACCCACGTACCCAGACACCCCACACCAGACGACAAACCACAAAACACGACTAAATATTAGGACTTTGGTTTTCACCAGCACCGCACTGCACGGTGCGCAACTTTCGTGTTAACCCTAACAGCGGCACTTGCAGCATTGTATACGGCCACATCTGAAAATACTCGGCCCCGATTCTTTCATTGAGCAGGCACAATTCTCACTGCGTTCTGCGCACACGTATCTGAATACTGCATGGGTTGTTGAAAAGTTCATGTTAGTCTAAAGGGGGGGGGGTCGGACGTTTTCCCAAGGACACTTGCCCAGATGCGACAAAGTCGGGCAAATGTCCATTCGGGCCTTTGTCCCATTCGGGCAAGTGCCCATTCGGAAACGGCATTCGGACAAGTGTCTCTCGGGACTTTATCGTAGACCCGTCAAAGGTGTCCATCAAAGTTGACCAATTTATTTATGATATGTTTTAAACAGTAAAAAATCATTGTAAATGTTCATCCTATAAATAAGCCCATATATATATATATATATATATATATATATATATATATATATATATATATATATATATATATATATGTATATATATATATATATATATATATATATATATATATATATATATATATATATATATATATATATATATATATATATATATATATGTGTGTGTGTGTGTGTGTGTATGTATGTGTGTGTGTACGTCTCTGTTTGTCTGTGTGTGTTTGTCTTTTTGTGTATGTCTGTATTTTTCTGCGTTTGTCTGTGTTTTTCTGTGTGTATGTTTGCGTGTATTTATAGCACATAACATTTATCTTACATTTTGCGTTACTTTTAAATATATCACCCCACAACCTTTCCAACCCCGACCTAGTAGATCCAGTAACCAACAGTTAGTTTAACGGTTGCCCAACCAACTCCCCCCCCCCCCCTCCAAATCCCTGACCCCCCTTACACACTCACAACCAGACGCCAGCTGGTGCAGATACGGCGCGTCCTCACGGCGAACGGACCAAGGGAGATAACCAAGTTAACTTTCCCTAAGGGCAATAATCCATTCCTCCCCAGACTAAAGCTTAAAGCTGACTGTAAAACGGAGACAAATCGTCAGACAGAAAGAAAAATCAACCACTTGTTCTGGTTTTATAATCAGTGAATTTGTAACTGCAGCTGCTACAGAGAAAAAAAAACGTATTTATCAAATATAAATTATATTTTAAACAATATAAACATTATGTTATAGCTCAATCTCAATCATCGTCATCATTATCTTTTAGTATTCGTGCCCAAGACACATAGGGAAGATGAAGTAGAGTTCAAGTGTTTTAATAACCTCGACCAAATGCCCAGCCGCCTTAGATAGTTCCCCAACGTCAGTCAGGTATCTATCAGAGCTGGGTAGACTCAGAGACGTCATCAAGACTATATTTTTACTTTATTTTTTCACTCACCAGTAGCAAACAAACTATCTACAAGAAGACAATACTCAATTATGGCAGCAGGGTCTTACAAAAGGTTTAAAAATATTAAACAATTATAGTTTCAAAAATATATTTTAAAAGATTAGGCCTATATATTAGAATTAAATTACAATTTTGCTTCTTGATTTCAATGCTTCCATAGATGAAGAAGTTTTCTTTATGAAATTTGAACGGTAAGACCTAAATGTAATAGACAATTATTCTTTGTCAACGTTTGTAGGAAGTGAAAAAAAAATGTGAAAATGGAAAAAAATAAACCGGGAGTGATCTCCCCTAAACTTTCTCGAATATTCTTATATAAAACAACAGGGGATGGGAACTCGGGCTATTGACATGATTTTTAATCCATTTTAAATACTTAAAGTTTTAAAAATAGAATAAAATCTCGTAGACAAAATAATTGCACGCCAAGTGAACTAGTGAACGCCAAATAAAAAAGTGCACAATAGCGCGCAATATTATTAGTACTTTAAAAATTTACATTAGTTTTTTGAGAAATCGGAAAAAGCGTAAATTACTACTTCCGGTCAACGGAAATTACTCAAAATTTAACAGAAGGTAGAGAATTAGATCTTTTACTTACATGTGAAATTTCATTTATCTATCTGAAATAGTACTCAAGTTATAGGCTTTTGAAAAATTCAAAGTAGGAAAAGTACCACTTCCGGTTATCGGAAATCGCTCAAAAGTTGATACGGATCTACGATTTTGATAAAATACTTATATATGAAATTTCATCAACCTAGCTATAACGGTACTCAAGTAATCGTGTTTACACACGGACACACACACAGACACACAGACATACGGACAGAATTGCAAAGCCCAGTTTTTCAGACTGGATTACGCATAAAACCTCTTAATTTTGATAAATCTGGATTGATAATTTTTGCCCGATTAAAATAAGTCCTCTATACTTCGGATGTGATGAAGGACTGAGGTGTAATACGGTGAAAATTGTTAAAATTTCAAGTGATTTTTGTGCACGATTACAATACTTTCTCTATACTTCGTATATACGAGAAAGTAAAAAGTTATTTAAAATGAAGTTATTTTTAATTCAGATGAACGCTCAGGTATTGTGTAAACGTCCATTTTTTTTTTAAAGTGATATTTTTCAATGAAGTGCAATTTCTTGCTGCATTTTTAAACACATTTTTATTTATTTATATATGACTTTACAAGACATATATCTTAACGGATTTCTCCAAACAAACAATTCATATCAAATATCTTAAAGAAAATATTTTACCATAAAATATCTATGGATAAAACATCTGGGGTCAAATAATCTGGGGCAATTGATCCCAGGTGGAATTGGTTTAGGATAGAAAAATATTTTCAGGACTAAATATATAAGAACAATATATATATATATATATATATATATATATATATATATATATATATATATATATATATATATATATATATATATATATGTGTATATATATATATGTATATATATATATATATATATATATATATATATATATATATATATATATATATATATATATATATGTGACGAGCGAACATTTATCCTGCCGACAACGCCAATTGTAACGAGCCAACAGTTACCATGCTCGCAACGCCACATGTAATGAGACCTAATTGCCTGTAGTGCCACGTGTTAACGAGTTTAACCACTCATTCTAGACAACATTGACCACAGTATAGATACTCAAGATGCAGGTTCGCTATTGATCCTTTATTACATGAATCAAGAAATGCTTCATAATAACACAATAAATCAACAGGAATGCTTCTCAATAATAGTCTGAATCAACTGACCCCTAACAGTCCTTCACTAGGCTTTATATAACTGAATCCACATGTCTATAATCCTCCTTAACACAATACGGCTAACCCGTTCTATAACCGACTTGACATAGTCACACAGACTGACTGATCTAAGCGAGCGATGAAGATGGAAGAGAGCTCGCTGAAACGGGAAGAGAGAGAACGAGTCCTGCCGTGCCCTCCTATTTATGCCTTGTATCCGTACTCGTCTCCGTACTTGTATTCCTCCGTAATCGATACTTGTACTCGATCTCCGACCACCAGTTGCGTAGTTCAAACGTACAGACCGTAAAATAACATCTGCGTCCTATCCATCAAAGCCGACAGGCCGTCTGAATACCGTTTCCCAAAATAGCACGCGCCGGCTTTGAGGTTGTTATCAGCCCGACCCAATAAGCCACCTGTTATCGGTTGCATCAGACCAACACTGTGTCTCGGCTTCTCGTTCGTTATCATTTGTAACTGGTAGTTAGGCCTACCCCAGTTACATCCACCCCTGCTTTTTTTGTGTGTTTTCAACCACAAACAACGCCTGGCAGGTGCACTCCTCCAAAGTCAATCGCACAGTCGTAAAAAAAAAAAATCTATTGTTCTACTCACTGTCCACGACGTTCCATTCGTATACGATTGACAGTTCTACCTATTTCACATATCAACTGTGTCTACATCATCTTCCTGAGACACAAAACAGTTCTAGAATTCACATCCACCCTTTCCATTTGGTGCCTTCACCAGTTCACTTCTATAGCTCTTTGAACAGTCTGTTTTCATACCAGCGCGACCATGAAAGAATTGATGGTTGCTGACAAAAAATTTCGTATTCCTTCTGTTCCTTAAACTTCTCCGCGGACCACTTATCTGATGGTCTACTGTCTCTCTGCTTCTGGAGGGACCGGGATCCTCATTGTTGCCGGTATCCTCCCCTTGCGTATCGCTGTTGTTCTGTTGATGGTGATATGGTTCCGGAATGGGTATGTGAATTTCCGTTATAACTTCCGGTTCCCTAATTGTCTTGGGTTTCTCTGTGTGTAACTGCTCTTCTTGCCTATTCCAATATTTCTTTAATTGAGCAATATTCGCCCACCGATCCGGTTTGGCGTGATCGATGGGTCTTATCTTAAAGGGGCCACCTGCTGCTTTAGGCATCTCCACGACTTGCCATATCTCCTGTCCCCAGAGATCGTGGATTTTGTTTCTGCCTAACGGGTGGCTACGCAGTAATACCCTGTCATTCAGTTTGAGTGGCGGGTCCTTCGTCTGTATCGGCGGTTCCCTTCGCCGAGATTCATGTTCTAGTCTTTCCTGTACTACCCTGTACATTTCTCTAATTCTTCTCATATGTTCATTCACATATTCCAGTGCGGTGTATGAGCCAGTCATACTCTCCCTTTTTCCTAGGAACAAATCAAGAGGGAGTCGAGCCTCTCGTCCGAACAGCAACATGTATGGCGAAAAGCCGGTTGTGGCATGTGGTGTGCAGTTGTATAGATATACCAACTCTGGGAGAAAATCAGGCCAACGTTTTTTCTGTTCAGGTTCTAGCGTACGCAGCAAATCATGCATGCTGCGGTTGAACCGTTCACACTGTCCGTTTCCTTTCGGATTAAATGTGGTTGTTCTAGATTTGTTGATCCCGTAGTGGTTGCACAGTTGGTTAATTACTTCTGACTCGAAAGCCCTTCCTTGGTCAGAGTGTAATTGTCTTGGTATGCCATATTTGATGAACCAATGTTCTATTAAGACCTTTGCCACTGTTTTGGCGGTCTGATCTCGCGTGGGCACCGCCACCGTCCATTTGGTGAATACATCAGTCATTACCAACACATGTTCCGTCCCATCCGATGATTGCTCCAACGACGTAAAGTCCATAGCCACAATCTCTAGTGGTTTTGTCGCTAGTAGGTGTCCTGATGGCTGTCTCATTTTGACAACTGGCATTTTCGCATGCTGACACCTCACACAAGCCTCACAATGGCGTTTGACCTCCATTTCCATATTGGGCCAGTAACACCTCCGTCGTAATATTTTGTGGGTTCTGTCCTGACCCTGGTGTCCTGCCCTGTCATGTGCCAACCTTAGCACTTCTCCTCGTAATTGTCCCGGCACCACCACCTGGTGTATTGTGCCATCAATTTGGTCATGAATTCTCCGCATGAGAACACCATCCTTTATACTGAGACGGTTCCACTGACTCAGTATTTTCTTTGTTTCTCGACCAAATTGTTCTCTTTCCCTCCTTCCTGGGAATTTTTGTTCCTGGACGTGTTTCAATAGCGGTTGTAAGCCACTATCCGTTCTCTGGGCATCTCTTATCTTTTGGTGATTAAGGCAATTAAAATCACTACTGTCCATATGTTCGGGTTCCGTGGATATGTGCTCCACCCCGGTCTGCCCGTTTTGCATCACTTGTACCCCATGAGGGATATCTGTTGACGCTCTGACCTCACATATTCCTGTCAGTGTTTCTTCCTCATCACCCGGTCTCTCGTAAGGATTCCTTGATAAGGCGTCCGCATTGCCATTGGACCGCCCCGGGCGATACTTTATCTCTAGGTCAAAGAGTGCCAATTCTGCTGCCCATCGCTGTTCGATGGATCCCAACTTTGCTGTCTTTAGGTGACTCAAGGGGTTATTGTCAGTGTATACCACACATTTAGCACCTAATAAATAGTCCCTGAATTTTTCAGTCACAGCCCATTTTAATGTCAAAAGTTCTAGTTTCATGGCGCTGTAATTTGTCATGTTCTTCTCTGATTCCTTCAGAGCTCGACTTGCATAAGCAATAACCCTGAAACCTTGCTTTTGTTGTTGTGATAGCACAGCTCCCAGACCTTTCGAGCTGGCGTCAATTTCTAACCGAAATGGTTTGTCAAAGTCCGCGTATCCCAATATCGGTGCCTCTGTCAAGGCCTTTTTCAAGAGTTTAAACGAGTTCAGGCATTCATCAGTCCATAGTTCACCTATCAGTTGTGTTTTACCTTTCTTTTTCTCCTTACTGTGTTTCTTTGTCATTTTGTTTACCAAGTCATGCAATGGTGCGGCAATTTTTGCAAAACCCGGCACAAATTTTCTATAATAGGAAGCAAAGCCCAAGAATGACCTGACCTCTACCGTGGTTGTTGGTTGTTTCCATTCTTTAACAGCTGCAATTTTATCTGGGTCAGTGGCGATGCCATCCGACGAAATCACGTAACCCAAAAAATGTACCGATTTCAAACCAAAGCAGCATTTGTCTGGGTTCAGCTTTACTCCTATCTCCCTAAGACGGAGAAACACTTGTTCTAATCTTTTTAGATGGTCCTCCCAAGTTTTTGAGTAAACTAGAATATCATCCAAATACACCAACATTATTTGAAATAGA
This sequence comes from Physella acuta, assembly GCF_028476545.2. NCBI lineage: Eukaryota > Metazoa > Mollusca > Gastropoda > Physidae > Physella > Physella acuta. The sequence goes on from NW_026731970.1 coordinate 119,490, forward strand.
AAGTCACTCATAGCACTCTGCATTACTCGCTGGAATGTAGCAGGTGCATTAGTTAGACCAAACGGCATACGGGTCCACTCGTACAGTCCCAGTGGAGAAATAAATGCAGTTTTATGTTGATCGTTGGGGTGCATGGCCACTTGGTGGTAGCCACTGGCCAAATCCAAGGTAGAAAAAAATCTTGCTCCCCCCAACGCATCAAGACATTCATCAATACGAGGCAAGGGGAATGCATCCCTTCTTGTGATATTGTTCAATTTCCGGTAATCACAACACAGTCTTATCTCCCCTGACTTCTTTTTTACCACTACAATCGGTGCCGCATATGGGCTCGTACTGGTTGTAATAATTCCCTTTTTTAGTAGATCGTTCAGGTGTGCTTTCACCGCCGAGTAGTGACTTGGTGGCAATCTTCGATAAGGTTGCGCCACCGGCTTGTCTTGTAGTAAGGGTATCTGGTGTTTTATTACTTCCGTGTACCCCAAATCACCCTCATACGAGGCAAATATATCACTGTATTTCTTCAGCAATTCATTTAGTTTTGGGTCCTCAGTTTCCGGGAATGTATATGATCGGCCATCTTCTTTCTTCACCTCGGCCGTCACATTGACCGACCTAATTGTTACTTCATTACTACTGGTATTGATCAGTTCGATGCACTGTGCCGACCGTTGTACCTCGACGTTCTGTGGTACTCCTACCAGAGTGTTAGGCGGTATAAAAATTTCTTCATCCAAAACATTTGCTACCAACCCTTGAACTAGTCCGTTTTCCGCTGATGTGTATGTCCGCAGTAACACGACGCCTGCCCTCAGTGCGGCGCCACATGGTTCTATCATCACATCACCATTCACACTTCTATCACCAATTTTTAATGTGATTGCCTTGTCCGTGTTTGCCGGGACTGATATCCTTCCTCTGGTCTTGGCAAACCTGGCCAACTTGGATCCCCGACCTGGTGTGGTCGATCCGACAATATTTGTAAGAAATTCTGGCAACTGGCCAAGAATATTCATGCCCAACAGGCAAGGTATATTTGACACATTTGTCTCTAGGTTGTGTTTCGTAACGAACACCCCAACCTGCTTCAACCTATGTCCTGCCACCACGACATCCGCCAGAAAATAACCACAGTATGGAATGGTTAGTCCATTAGCTGCCGTCAGGCGCATGCCTGTGTCAGACCTCAACCTATGGTCTTTTCCTTTCATCCATTTGGTGTAAAAATTTTCCGTGATTGTCGTCACCTGGGAGCCTGTATCCACAATTGCCTTCACCGCGATGTCCCCAATCGTAATCACCATTTCGGGACAGACTCCCATCATTTTGCTTCTTGGGCCATAACCTCGCCCCTCTGTAGCCTGGCCCTGCCTTACAGAGGACGACCGTTTCCCTGGCAGTACCGTGCCATATGTCCGGGTTGTGAACAAGACAAACAAATTGGTCGACCGTCGGCCGTCCATTGGAGTGATGGCTTGGCAGGACGCGGCCGTCCAACCCGTCCCTGTTTTGTCCCGTTCTTTTCCCGATTCTCAGCTGTTGACCTGCTTTCCAACCACTTCAAGCGTTGGTCAACCTTCTCTAGGTGGGCCAACAGTTGAGCCATCATGGTCTCCATCGTGTCGGCCCCTGTGGGTGGGGATTGTCTCTGTTCAGGCACAGAGACTTTGTCCACCGAACAGTTCGATTGGTCCTCATCCTCGGACCTGCGGATCGCTGAGTTCCTGACCTGAAGGAAGGTCAACTGCTGGTCTCTGTGGACCTCCTCTTTCAACTCTCTCCTTAAGATCGGGGTTGCTAGCCCCTCGATGAAATGGTCCCTCAGTAGGCGTACATCAATGTCCGGTGATTTGCCCTTTACCAAATCAAAGGCCCTGTTCATCCTGTGTGAGTACTCCATCACACTCTCCGCCATTCTCTGCTTTAAGCCCACGAATCCCGATAGCAGTTGCACTCCCGACCGTCTCTCCCCAAAGGTCTCCATAATCAGATCCAGCACCTTATCTGGATCTGATTGGACGGTCCTATCGTGGCACTTAACCTCTGCCCTAACCGTTTCACCTATACTGCCCATCAGCAGTCTTAATCTTTCCTCTGGTGACATATGTCTCGAGGCCCAGGCCGCTTTGACCTCTTCACTGAACCTGTTGGTTAAAGTTGGATCTCCGTCCCCGTAAAATTTGTTAATATGGGACTCTCTGGGTAGGACCACTATATGGGTCTGCTTCTCGTCCAGAGTAGACATTTTCTTCCTTAAGTACTAAAAAAAAAGAGTTCTTTCTTACCGTGTGTGTATGAAAAATTTTTCCTCGTTCCTCAATTTTCACAGTTCCTGAATGTCCGAATTCACACACACACTAAACACAGTTATGCACAAGGTTGACTATAGGTGCCTTAAACGGCAAGTCTAGTTGAATTCATCCTGATCGCAGCGCCAATTGTGACGAGCGAACATTTATCCTGCCGACAACGCCAATTGTAACGAGCCAACAGTTACCATGCTCGCAACGCCACATGTAATGAGACCTAATTGCCTGTAGTGCCACGTGTTAACGAGTTTAACCACTCATTCTAGACAACATTGACCACAATATAGATACTCAAGATGCAGGTTCGCTATTGATCCTTTATTACATGAATCAAGAAATGCTTCATAATAACACAATAAATCAACAGGAATGCTTCTCAATAATAGTCTGAATCAACTGACCCCTAACAGTCCTTCACTAGGCTTTATATAACTGAATCCACATGTCTATAATCCTCCTTAACACAATACGGCTAACCCGTTCTATAACCGACTTGACATAGTCACACAGACTGACTGATCTAAGCGAGCGATGAAGATGGAAGAGAGCTCGCTGAAACGGGAAGAGAGAGAACGAGTCCTGCCGTGCCCTCCTATTTATGCCTTGTATCCGTACTCGTCTCCGTACTTGTATTCCTCCGTAATCGATACTTGTACTCGATCTCCGACCACCAGTTGCGTAGTTCAAACGTACAGACCGTAAAATAACATCTGCGTCCTATCCATCAAAGCCGACAGGCCGTCTGAATACCGTTTCCCAAAATAGCACGCGCCGGCTTTGAGGTTGTTATCAGCCCGACCCAATAAGCCACCTGTTATCGGTTGCATCAGACCAACACTGTGTCTCGGCTTCTCGTTCGTTATCATTTGTAACTGGTAGTTAGGCCTACCCCAGTTACATATATATGTGGACAAAATATACCAGGACAAAAAGTACCATGACAAAATATATTGTGACAAAATATATCTGAACAAAATATCTCAGGACAAATATCTCAGGACAAATATATGAGGACAAATATCTCACGACAAAATATCTCGTGCTATCACTCGCCGTCCTAGTGAGCAATAAATATTTCAAAATCCCCAACTTTACCGTCACAGGCCATTAAACGCTTTACGCTAAATAGAACTGCTATAATTAGAACCAGAAACATCCCGCAGTAAATGAATCAACCATAAATTCTCATCGTTATTGTATTTTTTTCTGTCTTTCAGCACGAGTTATCCCAGGCTAACCATGAGTTATCTGATCATTATTCCCTTGTTTATTTGATAGGTCTGTTATTGCATAACATGTTAGAGTTTGGTTTAGTTTTAAGAAGTTTTAAAATTATGAAGCAAGCAACAAATTAGATCAGCCGTGGTATGTTTCTAAATTTAGTTCTAGCACATGTGTAATGTGTGCATATCTTTTCCACATCTTTTGTCTTTTACGTGGGATGGCGTGGTTGAATGATAGAGCTTTTGTCTACTAGCCCGAAGGTCTCGTGTTTGAATCTCGGTTTGGACTTGTGATAGTAGCACATCCCTGAGTCCACCCAGCTCTGATGGGTACCTTGACTTACAATGGGAGGAAAGTAAAAGGCGTCTGGGCATAATGCTGACCACACTATTCCTTCATTCAACGAGGTCAAGAAACATGAACTCTACTTCATCTGCCCTATGTATCGCTCTGTCTAAAGAGAAATCCTTAATTTACCTATGTCTGAGTGCACAGCGAAGTGTAAATTTTTTTACATTGTAACTTTCAATCTATAAATAGCTCACCTCGGAGGGGGAGGGTTGGAGGAGGAAAACATTTTAAAAAGTTTCCTGAAATTTTGTTTACAGTGACAAGCGTGGTCGGCACGAGCGTTTAATTAAATAGAAATCTCATTTTAAAAGTGTCACGTAGGGTAAGGTGTATTGGCTAGGGAATTTGGGGGGGGGGGGGTCGGGAGTGGGTTGACATGCGGGTACATTTATGGGGTTGGTGGGGATGGGGTGAAAAAACTGGGGAGGGGTGACAGGAGTGTACATTTATGGGGGTGAGCTGGCAGACGGGGTGTGGGGTGACAGGCGCATACATATATGGGGATGGGGTGACAGATGGGTTTGTTTATAAGGGGTGTTGGGTGTGTTTGGTGACGGTTGGATACATGTATAGTGGTTTATATATAGTTATGTGTTGTCTACGTAGGGTGTAGGGGTTATATACTGGTTATATAAACTTTTGTAGTATACTTTCTGTACAAGCTGAACCAGACCAAAGCCTCGTTATTAAAATGATATGTTTTATATCTAAGTACCAACGTAATGCTGTCAGTAAGCTTTGCAGAGGGACAGATGCGTAGGGACGGGGGTGGGGAGGTACATATGTCCCCCAACACCGACACTAGTGGCGCCAAAATGGGTTGGAAAGAAAATTGAAAGCTCAATTTCGCTGCAGTTTTGAATAATAAATATTAAAAAATATATGGGGGGGGGGGGGGCGCCAAATTGAAAGTTTGTCCGAGGGCGCCGGGAGGGTCGTTACGCCTCTGCAGAGGGACAAATTGAAACAAGAGATAAATAAAACAGGATATAGATTAAGAAAGTCGTATAAAGACTGTTTTCACATGCACAAAAGACATCAGGGAGGAACGATAAATATAAGAGAGAAAAAACCCAGAAAAGGACAGACAAACCAACGAACAAAAAACTCGGATACCGACAAACCAACCAACACACACACACACACATGCACACATGCACACACACACAAAACTCAGTTAACTAGAGCCCAAAAAAAAAACACACACAAACTTCTAATAACGACACACCAACACACGCTCACACTCTCACACACACACATACACAAAAACATTGGACATGGACAGACCAACATTAAAAACCCAGACAAAAATCGTATAACGACAGACCAACCAACAAAAAAACGAGAATAAAGTTTTTGGGTGCCAGAAAAAAAAAATGTCTGCCGTAACTTGCTTGTCTGACGCAGGAAAGCCACAGGCATCAAACAATCAGATTACCCGACCACAGATGGTCGACAGGAAGCTCACCCCCTCCCTCCCTCAGTCACTCACTCTGTTCCTTCTACTCACTCTCTCACTTACCCTTCTGATATTTTATCTTTTTAATTTTCCCTCCCTCTCTCACTCTCTCCCTTCAACTCAATCTCTAACTTACCCCTCCATAATTTTATCTTTTGTCAACTTTCCCTCCCTCTCTCACTCTCTCCCTCCCTCACTCTCTAAATTTTAATTTTATCTTTTGTTACCTTTCTCTGCCCCGCCCTACATCTCCCCCCCCCCTCCCTAACTCGCTCACTGCTTTTCTTTGTACCTGCTTCATTTATCTTCCTCCTCCTTCTCTCCCCCTCTCTCTTTTTCTCCCTCCAGTCGCTCTGTTTCAAGTTCTACTCCTCTCTTTATCGTCTCCTCTCCCCTCTCCCTCCCTGTCTCATATCTCCACTTCTCCTCCTTGCATAACTCACATTAATCCTCCTCCTCCCACATTATTCACTTCACCAAACACCCCTACAACCACCCCCGCCCACCATCCCCACCAAACACCCCCACCCCCACATAACACCCCACCAAACACCCCAACCCCCACCCAACACCCGTACCTCCACCAAACACCCCCACTCAACACCCCACCCCCACCCCACCACCCCAAAACCCGACTGTTTATGACTGTCTACCTCAGCTGTTATGATTATGACACCACACCACCGGCCCCGATCACCGATAACAACTTGTGATGGCCCTCTCTCAGCTGCGATAACCTGGTGTTTATAAATCCTAACGACTTTCTTAAACAGTTCATCTCTTTGGGTCATCTTGCATCACTGCAGGGGCGTCTCCGTTCTACGGGGTTTCCCGCTCATATAAGTAGTACATAAGTTATGAGGCAAAGATGTTCCATTGTATATGTCATCATATTAAACATACATATATATATATATATATATATATATATATATATATATATATATATATATATATATATATATATATATATATATATACTAGCCGTCACGGCCAAGCCCTGCACTGGCCTCTGTGAAAAACCTATCTGTAAAGGACCATGACATGTCTGTTTACTAATCAGCATATACACGGCATTGCCCATCACAACCAACCAAAACAAAGCACCAAAAAACGCAAACATAACACAAACGCAAACACAAACACAAATACAAACACAAACGAAAACACCAACGCAAACGAAACCCAACCACAAACACAAACATAACACAAACACAAAAGCAAACAAAAAAGCAAACGTAAACAAACCAAATCCAAACACAAACCAACCATAAACACAAACGCAAACATAAACGCAAAGTGCTCACAGTCTAGCCCGTGGCGCCAAATCGCACGATGCTGGGGCGCCGGCCGAACCGCCTGTTTCAGTTTAGTAAACTACTATAGTACCCCAACTTATTCATAAGCTTTTGCACTCACCTAAACGAACGTAGGCGCCATAGCGAACACGGGAAGGCCCGGGGCGCCATATAGCACTCTGTCGGTTCGCCGGAGGACGCCCGGATTTGATTCACTTAAAGACTTTAGTAACCTTTCTTATCCTTAGTCTACCGCATTGTTTAAAACGAAATTGTGCACCATAGTGCTCACAGGATAGCCCAGGGCGCCAAATCAAACCGTGACGGGGCGCCGGCGGACGTGCCTGTTTCAATTTAGTGAACAATTATAATACCCCAAGCTTATCCGAAAACGGAAAGAAGTAAACGTAAAGAACACATAGGAGATGGCTTCTTAACTGTTATTGATTTAAAAAAATAATTTGTGAACAGAACGTTATACAGAACGTATAAAATGAAGAAAAGGCAGTATTTAAAATACATACAACATTGCACCTGATCACGCTAATTATGTAAGTATTTTTTTCACAACACCAAAACAAAATAATAAGAAGTATAATCCCCCCCTTCCCTGATGTTTATTTTTTTTATAAAGGGAAGTATCTGTGTTTTCCTAATTTATCAAGGGATGTAATGAGTGCTAAAGTACTAAATGTTAATCATTTTCGGACATAATTAGAATTTGTGTGAAAAGTGATACATTTTTTTTTTAATTTTGTTTAATGGACATGCCGACAATTATTAACATAAGTTTGAAAAATGAAAATTAAATATATATATAAGTACAAGTTTTTATTTTAAAACATTTTGTTTTTAACTAATTAAATCATTTAAAAATAAGATTTTTGTTCATAAGAGAATTTACATATGCTATGTAATTTCCAAAGTTGTTTCTCCAAAAGCTTATAAAGCAAAAACATTTGCACATAAAGGAAAAGGCAAATTAATTATATTGGAATGTTTTGTTTGTCAGCCGTATCGAGGTTGTTCCAACATTTGTTCCAATCAAAACTTGCTGATATCAACTCAACAAGAAAAGGCCCACACACTAAAAGGTTTTATACAACTATCAGCCTATGAGTAATGAGTTCCATTCGAAGTCTCATTGAAATTTGTTATCAGGCAATAGGCCAACAGTTTATATGGAATTTATAGTTTATTAAAAATTAAATTCACAAATATAGGATGTTAAAAACTGAAAACATTCAATTCACAAATTTGTAAAAAAAAATTTCTAATTTTGATGGATTAGTTTCATAAGGATGTTTTAATTATACTTAAGCCTTATTTCCCATACCCCGGATTTCTCTCTCTTCTCCCACCCCTCCCACCATACACCTCCAGGGTGTAGGGAGACCCTTCCTGGCGCCCGGGGACAAACTTTCGATTTGCACCCACCCCCTCCTCATACTTCATACTTACGATTTGCACCCCCCCCCACTCAAACTTTCGATTTTTTTTTTCAACCCATTTTGGCGCCCCCTAAGGTCGGCGCCCGGGGACGTATGTCCCCCCCCCCCCCCTCGCTACGCCTCTGTACACCTCCGTCCTCCCCCAACCCCCCTCCCCATACCGTCTTTAAATTCCAGTCCATGTACCCTCTACATTTTCTATCATCAAGATTCACAACGCTCCCGTCCAAAGCAAGTAAAATGTCATAACCATGACATCCGGAATGTCATTAGCTGACATGTACAACCGGATGACCGATCTGGGTAGTAACCAGCAACATGGCCGCTTGTTTACCTTGACAACGCCGTGACGAGCGAGACGCGTCATCGCCAATTATCCTGTCTACGTCACGTCACTCGGTCACGTGACAAACTACGTCAGCTGCTGGACGCCGGCATCACCGTTTGACGTCAAAGTCTGCCACAGCCCAGTTCCACCCTGTTGTTTTTACCTCAAGGGTCGAGAGTGGGGGGAGGGGGGGGGGAAGAGAAATGGTATTTATGTGCCCCCCCTCACCTCCCCCGTCTTCGACAAAAATAAACAATAATAATTTTATATTAAAAATATTATTTAAATATCTTCCCCCCCCCCCCCCACAAACCTCGTAAATTTCAAGGGAGTGAAATCATCCCCAGCTATACATCCCCAGCTATACATGAAATAATGTAACCGATAATAGATTTTAACGATGTTTTTTTGTTCCTTAAGGGTTCCATAATCGAACAGGTGTCCAAAATATAAAACTTTTTAGTAATTGAGAGATTATAATAAAGATGAACAGCACGACATTTCGCCTAACTCTACTGCATCAACGGTTTCACCTGAACCGGACAATCACATTATCCTTATGACCCCTTTATCCCTATCACCGCCATTATCCCAAACCTTTCATTTCACCAAACATCACAATACTTCTTAACGGCATAAAATCCCTAAACTAAACTGAATTCCTAAGGTGTAATCCAAACCTAATCATATTCCATGTGTCCAGTGTTTCTTTCAGACTTTTTTCTCCGGGGGGTCGGGAGGGCTATAGATATTTTCGAAGGGGAGAGCGGACATAATTTTCCGGGAGGGGGGGGGGGGCTGACACTTGTTAAAGTATATATTTTCTGTATGAGGTCAATTTTGTTCGGTGGGGGGTAGACTTTTTTTGGGGGGAAAAGGGGGTGAAGAGATGCCTGGAAGAAACTGTATGTGTCGTGTAGCAATATCACACAAATAACATGTATAATATAACCTATAATAATATTGATTCTACTTTCCTATCATAACTGACAGAGTTTCTGCCTGCGATTATTATGATGTCGCCAACCAAATGAAATGGAACGCTTGCCTCTTAAACTTGGGATCTCTGCACAGAAAAGACATCTGCGACTTATAATAGAAAACAATTAATTAAGCTAATTAGCTGCTTTAAACACATGACGAGAGCAAATTAAAACCCACTCGTTCAAACAATCCGCCTGCGTCACGAGACTTTATTTACAAAGAAAGAATTGCGCAACTTGTTGAAATGCTGTGTTGCAATACAAATTGAGTTTTCTAAAAATCGAGTTTGTTGCGTACTGCGTGCATCTGGTTAGCAGAAAGTAGTGCTGTCAATATACGCGACATAGACGCGGCTAGTTCAACTAACTTAAGCTCTATAAATCTGGTTTTATAATCTCGTAATATATCGCTAGTTCAACTCATCTCACATCAGATCTAGATCATTTTTATAATATCGTGGTATTTCGCTATCTCAACCCTTTACCTAACTTGGGCTCTAGACTTTTACATCTCTGACCTATTCTACCAAAAACTAACCAAACTCTAGTCGCTCTTCAACATACCTATTCTAATATATCCTACCCTCATTCGAAAAATTAACGACAGTTCTAGACTTTCTTATCCTGGTACGGTTAACCGAACTGAATAAATCATAAACCTCTTCTAATCGTCGTTATCGTGTATGTCGAAGACAGCTTAGAAATGGTACGGTTAACAGAATTGTACCAAAAATATCGCTCATAAAATTCAGCCTTATGTGATATATATGTGCCTAGTGTTTGTATATGTGCCTATGTGAGCAGAGAAAGGTAAGTTTTGTATGCGATCACTGTACATTCCTACACCAAAACCAAGAAGCTATGTGTACCTAGATTCAGGTTAATCATTCCGTTATCTGTCGCTGTTCCTCTCTAGCGCTCATACATCACGTCTATTGAGGCATAGCGCCGCGCGACACTTGGGAAACCGACCAGAAAAAGATGATGGATGCTGTCATTTATTCTCAGTACGCTGTACCTAAAATCCTAGATATATTTTTTTAAATACCTTAGCCAATATTTTTTTTCATAAATTACTTAACCCATTTGTAAGCATGATGTAGTCAATTAATTTCAGTTTATATGCTAACTTAACATTTGATTTAAGAGTTTTATTTTTAAAATGAAAATTACATTTATTGCTAATTTTTGATTTTGGAGTTGTCTCTCCTAGAAGAGTGGCTGTCCCCAGCTAACGAGCCTGATCTGCATAGATTTGACGTTGGTGATAATTGATTGGCGATGATTGAATGGGGAGGGGGGGGAGGGAGGGGTTACACCAAATTTTCACCGGACGATATGTTTCCAATGTCCATTAAAAATGAAATGTAGTGAGGACTATGTTTCTTTTTTGTGTGACTATTTTGTATCATTAAAGTGTTTAACTATGCAGTAACCTAATTAAAATAAAACTTATAATGTTGTAACATCGGTCTTTAACTGCACAGTTGTGACGTCGGTCTTTAACTGCACAGTTGTGACGTCGGTCTTTAACTGCACAGTTGTGGCGCCAGAGACAGATTTTACCGTTGTGACGCTGCCCTTAAACATCACAGCTATGTCACCATATTATAAACGTTCACTAACCCAAACCCTTCTGTTTAACCCTCTCTAATTCTAACTTTGAACTAGCCGCGGTTGTCAGCAAAACTCACCAAAACGAAGTTACAGACGTAAACATAGTCACGTGGTGTCTTATAAACACACGTAACAAAAACTGATTGGCTCAAAAAGAAAGGTTCATTTTTAAAAATAAAACAAAAAAAATTTTCGTCCCCACATCAGAAGCCATATCTAATTTTTTTTATTTCTAAAAACGTGTAATGAAGACATAAATAAACAAAGCCAAAGGGTAAATACAAAACGACAGCGCCATCTGCTGGTAATTATTCCCAAAAACAAAGGGGAGTAACCCAATCACGTGACATACACACACCTGCACTACTTTTAATGTATCCTGACGCGGCGGACACAATTGTATACACGGGGCAGCACGTGCGTCTAACACGCCAGATATGTCAGGCACGTGCAAGCTCACGTCTGATCCGCCGTCTGCTGATTGCCCGCTCACGCACAAGTCACAAACAGACATCCGAGCAAGTCCTTTAGAGCACGCGGGACCTATCACGTCGTACCACGTGACTGGCGCTAGACATCCGCTTCTTTTAACTCCCCCCCCCCCCTCCACGGAGGAGATCCTGACGAACACAATATCCTGAGACATGCAACCTCAGTCGTTGGTAAGTTCCAGAAAAGAAAAAAAAATTCCAAGTATTTTTTTTTTCGTCATTATTTTAGTTTCATTTTTTCTTCTATCTTTTTTTTTTACTTCTTTACCTATTTTGACATTTGCCCCCTTGAGTGTAATCGCTATTGACTTTCAGAACACACCCGGTACGTGAATACAACCATGTCAACCCCTCCCCCCTCACCCTCCTCCAGGTGTATAAATATGTCTCCCTCCTCCCCCTCCCACCCCTTCCTTTAAACCCCCAGGCAAACCAAAATACGAAAACCCGCAATGATACACCACGTAATTCAGGGGCGTGTCACCCTCTTCCGCCGGATACCCTTCCTAAATTCCAAAACATTTACGCCGTTTTAGTTATTCGTTTTCGGGGGAGGCGATCGACCGGAAATGGGAGGGCAACCCCATGTCCCAGACAGCTGTCTAGGACGTTTTGCTCCATCCGTGATCCCATAAAATGGGAAAATGGGAATCTTTATTATTCGAGTTTTGAGCCGAGGCGTCAAAAAAAAAAAAATAATAATAATACTGAACTTTTATTTCAGTTAAATGTTAGGCCACATCTGGGAGGGACTGCCCGGGTTGTTGCCATAACAACCGGGTCACGCGGTGCCAGCGCCAGTAGCTGAACCCCCCGTCCGGCCCAGGCGGACTTAAACAGTTCTTTGACTCAAGGCCGTTTGATCTCAGACTCTCTGAGGAATTTCGTTTTCTTGTAAATGTCTGGTATTCATAACAGGGCTGTGTGTTTATGCTAATTCGAAGTGATTTTAAACACGTCTCGCCGTAGTCTCGCTGAGTCTCGCTGTAGTCTCGCCGTGGTCACGCTGTGGTCTCGCTGTGGTCTTGCTGTAGTCTCGCTGAGTCTCGCTGTAGTCTCGCTCTGGTCTCGCTGTAGTCTCGCCTTAGTCTCGCTGTAGTCTCGCCATGGTCTCGCTTTAGTCTCGCTCTGGTCTCGCTGTAGTCTCGCCATGGTCTCGCTGTAGTCTCGCCATGGTCTCGCTTTAGTCTCGCCGTAGTCTCGCTCTGGTGTCGCTGTAGTCTCGCTGTGGTCTCGCTGTAGTCTCGCTATAGTCTCGCTCTGGTCTCGATATAGTCTCGCTATAGTCTCGCTGTGGTCTCGATGTAGTCTCGCTGTAGTCTCGCTCTGGTCTCGCTGTGGTCTCGTTGTAGTCTCGCTCTGGTCTCGCTGTAGTCTCGCTGTAGTCTCGCCGTAGTCTCGCGAGACCTGCCCATCTCTAGCCTCAACACGGCATCCCATAAACCCGCTGCAAAAAAAATACGACCAAACGGGACAAAACAAACTTAGGTGCGCTATCGTTTGACCATTACAATACCATACGAATTGTATGTTTTTATGATAAGCTAGGTACCGATTTCTGCAGAGTAAACTCAGGTAGACTGAACGAATCGTATAACTATTCTAATATCCAGTCTACTTTAATTTGTTATCATTAAAGTTGGATAAACTCAGATATATCCCCGAAACAGCATTACAAACATTTATCCCTATCCCTTAATCAGAATTACAAATCCCTAAATTAGACTATCAACAATACTCATTTATCCTTTAATCTGGATTACAGTCATAAATATAGATAAAATATGTAAACCTTAATGATATAAAGATTTTCTTTAATCTTCAGTATGTTTACTCTAAAAAAAAATTTGTTTAGAGGGCTGCATAAATTGTTTTACCTGATTCAGGTACAAAAGTTTTGAGATGTAAACCAGGTTTGATGTTACTTGAATCACCTGACTACTGCTTAGACTGACGAAAATCTTTTAGTGAGTGAAGAAATGGGTGAGATCAAGTTCCCTTTTGCACCAGTCGGTCAGTAGGGCAAGTGAAGTAGAGTTCATCTGTTTCTGTGACCTCTGCATATGAAAGAATAATGTTGTAAGCACTATGCCTTGTAGCTTTTACTTTCCCTAAAGTGAGTTGGGTACCCATCAGACTCAGTTGGATTCGGTGACTTGAACCTGGATTCGAACTCAAGAGTTTCGGATTAACAGTCTATTGCTCTTCCATTCGACCATGTAAACGAACATTTACTTGTAACTGTAGAAGGTATCTACGAGATTTCTTTTAGTTTTTTCTTCGCTCGATTGACTTAAACTTCTTATTCCTTTCTCTCTCTCCCTCTCTCTCTCTCTCTCTCTCTCTCACACACACACACACACACGCGCACATACAAACACACACACACACACTCCATTTATCTCTCTCACACTCCATTTATCTCTTATTCTCTCGATTTCCTTATGGTGATCCGACTTTTATCTAAAAACCTCGCAATACCAATGTAGACATCATTAAAATAGGGGACGTCAAAGACAAGAATTTAACAAGGAAATACGTCAAGGGAGATAACTTGAACATTTAAAATTAACAAAAATAAAAATAAAATAGTGAAATTTAAAACACACAGAATGGAAAAGAAGTAGTTAAAAATACAAACTTTGTGTGAACGAAGAGAGATTAGACGAATGTAGATAAGTTCACAGGAAGAAAAAAAAACACATTAAAAAACATAAGACAGAGATGGACATAGAAAAAAAACACATTACAAAACATAAGACAAAGATGGACATAGAAAAAAAACACATTAAAAAATATAAGACAGAGATGGACATAGAAAAAAAAACACATTACAAAACATAAGACAAAGATGGACATAGAAAAAAAACACATTAAAAAACATAAGACAGAGATGGACATAGAAAAAAAACACATTAAAAACATAAGACAAAGATGGACATAGAAAAAAAAACACATTACAAAACATAAGACAAAGATGGACATAGAAAGAAAACAACATACAACTGGCCAGCATACTTGGTGACCTTTATTGATTAGCTCCTGTGGGAGATTTAATCTGTTGACGGTACAGGCTAGAGACAAATGGAGGGAGAACAGAGCTAGGTCACAAGGTCATGGTACAATTAGGTGGGGGGGGGGGGTAAATTGGTGGGTGGGGGAATGATTTGTGTAATTAGGTGGAGGGGTACCTAGACATGTTGATTGTTTTAAAAATAAGTGCTGTACGCGTTACTAACGCTATGGTTGGAGCTAATTCTCTTTTTACATGCAAACAATAGACACATGATTTTCAAGTTCAATAGTCCACTGCGTGTGGGACAGTTTTTGGGCATATTGTAAAGTGTTTTTGATGTTTATTATAGGAATCTCAATGTGGGGATTTTGTGATGATTTTCATTGTGAGGGTCTCATGTAGACTGTGTCATTGTGATGGTCTCACTGTGGTGTTCTCACTGTGATGGTCTAACTGTGGTGGTGTTACTGTAATGTTCTTACTGTAATGGTTTTACCTTTGTGGTGGTCTCATTATAAGGGTCTCACTGTGAAGGTATCACTGCATTGGTCTGATCGTGAGTGTTAACTATTTGGGACTAATTGACGGTTAACTTATGGGGCTCACTGGTAGGACTACATTGGTGGGGGGTTTACTGTTTCACCTTTAGGGTATAGATATCTAAACTACCACGTCCTACTAGTAGGACTGCCTTATATCCGAAATTGGAAAGTATACGTATTGTTCAACGCCAATATATATATATATATATATATATATATATATATATATATATATATATATATATATATATATATATATTATTATTATTATTATTATTATTATTATTATTATTATTATTAACGCGTGAGTATAGTGGCTGATAGATCAAGTATGTTTGTCGTCAGGTAGAGAGTGCTATTATTCTGTGTTATCTTGAAGTAGAACTTGTCATTGTTTTGCCGTATCTTTAGTTTACCTGATTGTTTTAGATCCAGCATCTCTCATCCCATAATCCTCACTGACTTCTGCCAGTTCAGCTCCGAACCCTAAACACACAGTATTCAAATAGACTAACGTTTCTCCCATCATGATTGTTCTCATTTCTTCACGAAAATATTTAAAAATGTTGTTATTCTCTCAGGTTCCGTAACTCTAGTTTTTCTGTAATGCTAGAGATTTCTACTTTCTGTTAAGTAATCGGAATACATATTATACATTTCAAATTCTCAACCATTTGACGCCCATGTGGAAACTAAATTCAGAGATTAAAGTATACGAATCTTTATAAAAAAAAACACACATCTAATGGAGATTTTTTTTCTAAAATCATTACTCAACATATGATAAGTATGTTTCAGAATTTAAATAAGTTTATTTTCAGTGTAATTTGAAGCAAAGAAATAATTCTCAAGTAGATCAATACCTCGACGTAAGATAAAACTAGCCCAAGTGCGAAAAGGCCTTGAACTTGGTCTCTGTATAGCAGGGTTAAAAATATTTCAAAACCCTAACAGCTTCGCGTGTTGCAGCCAGTAATTGAATGAACTGCACATTTGTGCACCGTGGTGCGAAATGGTGCGAAATGGCACGCGTTTTAGTTCGCCGGTCGACATCCATTACTCGCGGCTAACTTCGTTTGTAACCCTTTAACTGCCAGGAACCTGCACTCTTATATTTTAAATTTTCTTCGTTTTGCAAGAGTTTCTGTTCTTTGTGTGTATGTGGTGGGGAGAGGCGGGAGGGAGGTTGGGGGGGGGGGGGGTCATGGCAGACATTGAAATAGTTGGCAGTGAAAAGTTTTAGAAATTTTTTTTAAATCTGAAAAGGGGTTGTTTTTTGGTACGTATAAAACATAATTTCCTGAACTTTAAATTCCTTTTTCTTTGTTTTATTTTTTTTTCAACTTCTGTACTTGTAGGCCTATTTACCCATAATACTTTAATTTCTTCAAATTCCTATTTGTATCATAACTTTGGGTAACAATATAGATAACTTCATACAAAACAGTGTTTCTCGGTGTGTAGTTAACGCCCCTGCTTCTACCACCCACCACAATATCCCAAACGATTCCTCTGCAATCCACGCATGCGTCATAACAAACTCTTCCTTCCGGTGTCTACTTAAATCGTCTGATCATTTTTCTATCCTAAATTTACCGTAAACTTTTTTTTTACACGAACTTGAACTTGAAACATAAAAAATTAAACCTGTGTTTGAAGAATTAAGCATCAAAGATTAAAACAAAATCAGGTGCCAATTTGTAATAATTTTATTATTTTTCTTTCAGTATTTGAAAATTTAAAAAAACAGATCAAAGACAAGCAGGAAGCACGTGGATGGGTGTGGATTTACTCACGCTTAGTCAAGCATGTGGCGTGGATTAGCGCGCTCGATTAGCGTGTTAAACCAAATCAGTTAAGCTTACTACTTCATAAAAATATAACAACATATCTTTATTAATTAATTTAAATTATGTAAAAAAATGTATTGCATTTTTCCAAAATTTTAATTAGCGGAAATTTCTCAAGCTTTAAAAGTAGAAAATGTTGAGTTACTAAAAATACCAACCAATCAACACCTATCACCTGATGATTCTAACAGAATCGAGGCTTGGTGTGACGCTAAACTAGGTCCAAACTACACGGTTTCATTTAGTTTAAATTATAATAATGTGTGACAAATGTATTTAGTCTAGAGATGAATGTAAGCTATTACAAGTATCATAAATGTATTGACAATAAACTAGGAGAAAGATATATTTGAAATTAAGAACACGATACATTCCCCTGAATGATAATATTGAGTGAATTTCTTTGTCATTAATTTTTCGATATAAGATTATAAAAACTTAATTGTAAATACGTTATATTTTTCAACACTGCATAATCGTCATTAAAAAAATTACACGCAGATTTGGCAAACTGGCCATAATTTTCTAAAATACATATTCAGCAAACACTATACGAGATCAATTTAGTACAGCAATAAATTGATAATTTTTTTTTTTAATATTATATTTTTTAACTTGGTTTAATTTTTAACACCTCTAAACAGGAAATCAATTTTTTCTCGCTGAAGCCTAACAATTACATTGAATGTATCTCGCAGCCTTTTCATCGCCGTGAATGGCTTTCTATGTCAGCCTGACACTCGCTGGCCAGATAAAAAATTTCTAAAACAATCCAATTCTATAAATGTGCCGTTTATCTTGATAAATAGTTCTTGCTCATGTCGAGAAAATCAATTTTTAAAAGATTTTAAAAAAAATAATATATGCTTCTTTTTTTCAGGTTTAAATCTTCTTTTATGTGTGTGTGTGTATCTGTTTGTTTGTATGTGTGTAATCCATCTAGTTAGTTTTTTTTTTTAAAAATTGAATTAGCACTAAATTTAGATTAGTCTTACTTTTTTTTTATTTGGCTCATTTAATCACAGATAAAAATCTGTTTTCTATTAATTTAAAATGTTAAAAGCACATTCGAATTGTCTAAGACGGCTTAACATTTCCACTTCTTCATTGTGATTCCAGGACTTGTAAACTACCGTATCATATGCAATACCCCAACCATAAATCGTATCATTATTAACAGCAAGTATTTCCTTCTTTATTCATGAGTTAAATTATCTTTGTAACCATTCAACCTTCATGTCGTTTTTCTTTTTTCTCTTTTATGTGCCGATTCTCTTATTACCATGCTGAGACCTCACCTTTTCCACCCTCCATAAAGATATTTGATACAATAAAAAAAAAATTCAGTTTCTCTAATATGTTACAGGCCCCACCAACCCAGGGCCATCAACCGCAGGGCCACCCAACCCAGGGCCATCCACCCCAGGGCCACTGCCACCCAACCCAGGGCCATCCATCTCAGGGCCTCCCACCCCAGGGCCTCCCACCCCAGGGCCACCCAACACCAAGGCCACCCACCACAGGGTCCCAGGGCCGACCACCCCAAGGCTACCCCTCCAGGGCCACCCACCCCAGACCCATCTCCCCTAGAGCCACCCAAACCCGAGCCACCTTCCCCACGGCCACCCACCCCACTGCCACCCACCCCAGGGCCATTCACCCCATGCCTTTAAAACATCTGCTAGCAGTTTCCCCTATCACATCGCACAACAATACACCGCAGCCAGTGTCCAGTTACCTAACTATGAGAACATTTACAGCTATTAAAATATTATGTTCACCAAAATGGCGCCACGCAAACCATTCAACATTTCAAACCGCTCGATTAATTCAAAACGGCGTAGTAATATCAAGCAGGGCGCTGTACGCAGAAAAGAGACGCGAAGAAAATAAAAAACCAAGAGTTTGTAAATTCGAATATAATTACGGTTTAAATTTCAAAAGACAGTCGGAGATTTTGAAATCGGATAATCTCCTATACTCCCACTCTATCTTTATACACCCACACCCACAAACACATACTACCCCCACCCACACACCCCTCACATCTTCACCAAGCCCCACATTATCTCATTTTAAATCCGGTGTCATCTTCCAGTCAGAGCCCGAATAAAATTATCTGTACGGTTGGAGCAACCCTTAGTATAAAATACCCGTCCTATCCGCCTATTACCATCTAGACAACTTGCCCATGAAGCAACTAGCAGCCATAGCTCTAACCCCTGCTTTTAAAGTTCGTTGCTTTTATGTCCCGGAAAAAAATAAGTCTTGAAAGTTAACACACCATTTTTAACGTCAATTAAATTTAGCTTTAGGGCAGAAGAGGAAATGACGTTTGCTGAAGATGCTATGTTTTACTGTTTTAACCTTTAATGTGGTGTTTCTTTTTGGGTTGTGTACTCCGTTATCTTTTTATGAGTGTGCAGGGGCGTAGCGAGGGGGGGGGCGGGGGTGCGGACCGCACTGGGTGACACCATTTGGGGGGGGGGGGGGGTGACACCAAGGCAAAAAATAGCAAAATATATAGAGAAAAACTTGAGGGGGGGGGTGCAAATCGAAAGTTTGAGGGGGGGTGCAAATCGAAAACTTGAGGGAGGGGGTGCAAATCGGAAACTTGAAAGTTTGTCCCCGGGAAAGGTCGCAACGCCTCTGTGGGGTGACACCATTAAGTGCCGCACCGGGTGACACCCGACCTCGCTACGCCACTGTGAGTGTGTCTGTATGTATGTGCGTATGTCTGTGTATGAGAGGAGAGAAAGAAAGAAAGAGAAAGAAAGAAGGAGGGGGGGGGGGGGGTAACGTGTGGGTAATTCGAAAGAGAGGTGGTGGCTGGATGAACTAGAGTAGTTAACTTAAAACAAAGTCGTTCATTCTGATTCGAGTAATTGAAAGAGAATTACTAACTGAATATGTGATATTTTCTGTTTCATTTAGTTCATGTCATTTGGAATGTGTCCTTTCCTTGATGCCAGATTGCCAAAGGTTACAGGGTCATTTAACAACCATACCCTCCAGATACCGCAGATACCAGATAACCCACCCAATGATGTCATCGCCATCTTCACATGCGAGCACTTATCACTAACCCAAGGTCAGAGTTCAAGGCTGCTACCACATGCCGCTTATATAAGACAAAATAACAGACATTCCAATGTGACAGAGCAGACAAAATGTCTGCCAAATCCCAAGTCTCGTCCAATAGACTTAATCAACCTGGACAGTTTTTTAAAGCTGTCAAATTAAAAGCCAAAATTCTAGCCTTGCCAAAACCACTGAACTTAAAACCTAACTCCTCAAGAATGCCATCACATCTAGTTAGTTCAAACTTGGCGGGTCTTACAAGCACACACCCCCTCTCCCCCCCACACACACCACCTCACATACCCACACCAGCGCTCCCCTCACACTCCCCACCACAATAGACTTCAGCAACATTCCTAAGCTATAGCTCCACTTAGAAGTCCACTACAATCAAACCCGGTCCACGTCCTTGGTGTTATACAATATTTTGTTCGAAATAAATATTTTATTGTCACGTTACTGTCGTTTACAAGTTCACACAACGTAATAAACAATTCTCCCCATCCCTCATTCATTTACCCTTTTTTACACATATACACACAGAGACAAACACAAACACACACATGCACAGATAAACACACACAGACACGCACACATAAACACAGACACACACACATACACACAGACACACACACACACCTCCCTTTCACACTTAGTTCGTTCAGCTGTGAATACTAAATCACCCCCTCCTTTAACCCCCCCCCCCCCACACACACACACACACACACTACCCAACCTGCACCTGTGGCCACCATCGGTTCTCACAAGGTCGAAGGTCAAGTTCATCAAGTTCATGCAGTCACATTCAACATGTGCACATCAAGACATACATATACATATCAAATACCACACGCACAGGTCCTTGTGCGCACTATACAACGTGTACCACCGATGGAGTATCTTTTACCGAGTAGAATTTTAATAAAACAAGTACAAGAAATCCTTCATAAAAAAAGCTTTCAAGTGCATTGAAAATAAGGGGAGGGTGAGGGTATTTATTTGGATATAACAATAAAAGCGATGGTGTTCTGATTAAATTTGTAAGATATTTCAACTGCATCCAACTCAAATTAAACATTTAATTACAAACATACTTTTTTTTTCTCAAATAAATCCGATTTATCACTCATTATCACATACGCTCTGTAACCAGATCTTTGACATAAAACTTTTGCTCCATAAAACCTTGTAATCTGATCTTTTCATTTTCCTTTGTGACCCATAAGGCAGTGCGAGATACGTTTACACTGAGTGTTTCATTATCTAGCGAATCAGTAACCAGAGTTGATATTAAATTACAAAAATTTTAATTGGTTAGTCGAGTAAACAATGCTACATTATGAAATAAATTCCCAAATACACCATGTCATATAATCTTGTTGACCTATAAACTATAGATAAGTTGATATACTAAGTAAATGTGAATTGTGTATATAGGCCTATATTGACCTTTAAGCATTTACGGCTTATCTGTATAAAAAAATTATGTATTATATATTAAACACATACATATATGTGTATGTGTATATGTATGTGTATTTTGTGTGAATATGTATGTGTATGTGTATGTGTATGTGCATGTGCATGTACATGTGCATGTATTTGTATTTTGTGTGTGTGTGTTTTTGTCTGTGTATTTGTATGTGTATTTATTTGTATGTGTAAATACATATTTATATATAGGCCTACATACGCATATGCATATAAATATATATTTATTTATATACATACATACATGTATCGTTTATAGCAGTGGTTCCCAACCTTTTATTACTCTAGAGCACATTCTAAAATATCGGTAGGGTGGCGGGCACCACCTTTTATAAATCGACAAACTCCTTCCAGAGGCGGAGCGACCCTTCCCGTCACCCGGGGACAAAACTTTCGATTTGCACCCCTCCCCCCCTAAAACTTTCGATTTGCAACCTCCCCCCCTCCCTTCCCTCAAACTTTCGATTTCCATCCCCTTCAGCCTTTCAATAATGTTTATGAAAAAAATTCTGTCTCTGTCGAATAGTGAGAGGCGGGCACATACGAATCGTTCGGCGGGCGCCATGGCGCCCGCGGGCGAGGGGTTGGGAACCCCTGGTTTATAGTATAAACACTATGTAACAAAAAAGAAAGTATCAATAAAAACTAGAAACTATTGTGACTAGGGATTTAGAGTAACTTCCCTTAGACGGATCTGATCACACGACCCTAGCCTACACTCGTCAGCCTAACAACACGAGATGTTGATACACACAAACAGATTTTTCACCCTTTCATGTTACCATGTAAACCACCCCCCTCCCCCACTAGTACAAACACCCACCCACATCAATAGAACCAAGTTCAAAGTTCCACCGACCATTGTCTTTGTGGAGGTACTGGTACTCGTACATACACCATCCCTACAGCACAAACCCCTAGCACGACCCCTGTACCGGGGGTCCCCATGGGCTTGTACTACTAATGTCACATCTTCCTTGTGTGATGGATCTACCGGCTGATTCCATTAGCTACCCTACAAGGTTCTCTTGTGGTACCCAGTAGTGGCTACTCGTGTAGCCAATAACATTGGTTGAGGATTAATGGCTGTACCAGTATACATACATATACTCCCACACACACACACACACACACACACATATATATATATATATATATATATATACATATATATATATATATATATATATATATATATTACGAAGATGGAGTGGGGGGGGGGGGAACTAATGGGAATGTATTGAAAATAAGAGAAGATCGAACAGTAATTAACGCCTCATGCTAAGGTGATGTCTTTGATGCAGTTGGGTGCGTCTAAAGTCGTGGCACCCAACTTGTTTCCGAGAAATTCCGATAACATTCACAAAGAAAGAAGGGGGAAGAGGGGGGGGTATAAATATGTCGATAACATTCACAAAAGGGGGGGGGGGGGGGGCATAAATATGTCGATAACATTCTCAATGTTGGGTGGGAGCATCATAAATATGTCGACGTTTCATTTTTTGTTATTGCCAATCAACGATTCTTGCTCTCTCCCACACACACGCACGAGTATTGTAGCTCACATTTAAACACACTCACACACACACACACACTATTACATACACACCGACAAAACAGATTGCTTACGTTGCATTCGGGCCAATATTATTTCCCCCCGAAACCAGGAACGATAATTCCATGAGCTTTTCTTGACCAGCAATCTCTGTCCTTGTATTATCTCCCTTTTTTCCCCCATCGCATTCTCCCCTTTTTTTTTATCGCCCCCCCCCCCCTAACACTTCATTACGCGCTTCCTGCTAAAGTGTTATTGAAAGGAGTTAAGCAAAGGAATTGTTGCCCAGATGGAATCGATACCGCGATCCTATAGCCAAACTTTCGAATCAATGAACACACCAAAACATTCTTCTCTCCGACTGATCAGCAGAATAAGAGAGAATGAGAGAGATACAAAAAAGGGAAACAACCAAGGGGAAACAACTGCTGAAGAGAAAAAAATGGGAGATAACTTGAGAAAATTCCGAGCACAGAGCAGTACGCCACAGAAAGATTTAAAATGTCCTGAGGGCCGAGACGTAAAGAGAGGGAAATGTAATTTGCGACTAACGGGCTTAACCGTTTCGGCTGGCCACAACACTGGGGGGCTTTTTGTTCCGGGCATGGAAAAAAAAGTTTGGCGCAGGGGGGGGGGGGGTATTGCTGTTGTGTTACGTGTTGCTTTTTTTTTTTATTTATTTATTATTTTTTGTTTTGTTTTTGTTGTTTTTTGCTGATTCTTTTTTTTTTATCTTTTTTATTTATCTATCGGTTTTTGTGTGTGAGTGTGTGTTGAATATTATTTTTAAAAAGATGTAAAGTTCGACACCTGTTGTGAGTAGCCTACACTCCTACACTAACGAAATTATTCATACTCACACACATATGTTTAACTATTGTAGTGCAAGAATATAAAAGTGCGTGTGTAAAAAAATATTATTAACAATAACATTTAAAAATTGATTATTGTCATAATTTTAAAAAAATAATTTTTAAACCAAATAAACTAATTTTATTTATAATTACGATGGGAAAAATTCAAAAGAAAAAGTAAACTTTAAGTGGTCAAATTGTAAAAATGTTTTTTTTTTTCAAATGTATATCTTCATACCCCTTAAACTTAAAGCCTGATCCCTAAACGTTTTGTTTTAAAATTGTTTGTCCACTCTTACAGGACTTCATCTGTTTGGGTGACACGGCATGGGAGATTGTGGTCAGTTGGTGAGTCCAATCACTTTTATTTTACAGGCACTTGTGAGAGTTGTATAGAATAATCTACGGACTCGAGGTCAAGAACTAACCTCTAGATCACTTGTTCTTAACCTGGGTTCGATCAAACTCCATGCTCTAAGGGGGATAAGATAGTGTGCAACGCGTATTTGGTGTGCGCAGTGTTCTAAGTCTTACAAGACTTATATATGTATTTTACAAAGCTTAGAGGAAAAACATACCTCAGGGGTTCGGCTGAAGTCAAGACACACCAGACTCATTTGATCGGATTTTGTCAGTTCGGACGATAGACCTATTAAGAAGGGTCCGATCAATGCGTATTTGAAACTGGTGGGGCTCTTTACCTCCAAAAAGGTTGAGATCTACACCTCTAGCACTCTAGATTGTTACCAATCCCCCGCTCCACCGCGCTATCCTATTTTGGCAGCGTTTCTTCCAGATTTATTTTATACGGTAAGTGGGGGGGGGGGGGGAGATTTGATATTTTCGGGGGGCAGACTAAATTTTCCGGTGGACGGAGTGGGGGGGGGGCGGACACTGGTAAAAGTACATGTTTTCAATATAAATTCCATTTCGTTCGGAGGGGGGGGGGGGGGGTGGAGGGGAGGTAGACTCTGCCCCTCCCCCCCGAACATATGCCTGGAAGAAAATCTTCATTTTGTTCTCGTATTTTATCCTAACCTAAAACTGCATGTGGGGACGGCGCGAGCTCTTGAGCAGTTCTCGGACCTAGCTCTGTATGACGTCACTGAGTTCACCCAGCTCTATTGGGTACCTTACTCAAAACTTGTAAGCTAAGACCACAGAAACAGATGAAGATGGTCTACCCTCAACACGGTCAACTACTAAAGCCAGCCTGATACCAACGAACTACATCAAAGTATCTCAAAGTTCGATCACTGCCTGTAACACAGTTAAACGACCTCAGAGCCCTTTACAAGCAAACAATCACAAGCTGATTTGTCTTATTTTCTATTCCAGAGTTATCCATCTTACTTTTAATCCAGAGTTATCTGTCTTTCCATTTTTTTTAAATCTCAATTCTTTGAACCTTATCAATCTTACAAGTTTTTACGTTACTTTAATTAAAGAAAATTCTAAAAAAAAAATTTCTTTTAGCTGATATTGTATCTGAATATTCTTTTCTTCAAACTAGAAAAAATCTTGCAAATAAAAATGCTTTCAAACTCATTAATTAAGAGACTTTAAATAACAGTACCAATTACATTTATAACCATCAAAATGTTTTTCACTGAATGGTATTCCAGTTTTCATTTTAAAATATGGTACTCTCATTAGGTACATGATGTTATGGTAAAGATATTGTTCGGCCACAAATGTGTGGTAGTGGAGGTTACGTTAGGGTTATTATGTTATTGTGGTGTAGATGTATTGTTTTCAGTGGCGTAGGCAATAGGGGGTTGTGGGGGGGGGGAGGTTATAACCCCTCCCATGGACTCACACCTTTATATATATATATATCTATCTATCTATATATATATATATATATATATATATATATATATATATATATATATATATATATATATATATATATGACTATACATATGGGAAAATATTTGAACCCCTCCCATGACCAATTCCTGGCTACGCCACTGAGTGTGGTAGGGGTATTGTGGTAGTAATTTTGTGTGTGATGTATTTGTGATGTTGTGGTGAGGTTTTGGAAGTAATTTGTGGTAGTGTTTTTATGGTAGTGACCTACTTGTTGTGTAATGTTGTGGTATGATGTTGATGTAGTGATGCTGTTGCGATGTTATGGTAGTGATTTTGTTATTGTGATGTTGTGGGTTGTTGTCGTGATATTGTAGTAGGGATGTTCAAGTAGTGATGTAATGTTGATGATGTTGTGGTTGTGATGTTTTAGTAATGAAGCTGTGGTATGTTGGTGAGAATGAAGACATTATGGCTGTGAATTTGTCTTCAAGACACTGAAGTGTCCAAATCGATGATAATGTTAATTAATTGGCTATCAAATTTATTATCGAATTTGTTATCGAATATGATAACGAATTTGTTATCGAATTTGTTAACATTAAGAAATATGCAAATATGCAAATCCTTTATATTTTCTTTCTTCCACCCAAACTAAATTAAACCTTAAAATAATTTGATAAATTAAAACACACTCAAATGCTAACACCCTGAGTTATATCTTCCTGTCATCTCAACCATTATACATCAATAACTTATCCCCCTTAGAGTCTGATACTTATAAAATAAAATACCACACTATCATTCGTTTTCATTACCACTAAAAAAACGTACCTAGAAAAATCATTGTACTATACAGTCCCCTCTAAGGATAAAATCCCGAACTTCCAGGGGACAATAGCCACACCACCAGCCGGACAATCGGGATAAGGGACACATCCTCTACATCCAATTAATTTCCGGCTACAAGGGGAAATAACTGTTGTGACCGTTGACCACAGCGTCCGGCCCATACATCTACTGACCATTAGTTAATCAGAGCTCAATCCTGGAACAAGGGAACTGTATGGGTCGGAGGGGAAGGGGGGATTAGGGTGGGGGCTAGTCGGGAAAAAATGGTACAAGTATTTATAACGTGTTTCACAATAAAGGGCGGCTACTTTATTCTCATTTAGTTGGTTACGTCCCTTCTCATTTCCTGGACAAGAGTTATTCTCTCCTGGTTTACAAAGTAAGTTAAACCCAGTATGAAACAATTTTTCTCAATAACCAATAAGTTAATATAGTGACTGATTAAATACAGAGCCAACTAGGCGACTGGTATTGGGTCCAAAACACGAAATTATTTTTTTTAGTTTGGTAACTGATGGTTTGGTGTGTGTGTGTGGGGGGGGGGGAATATTTAAAAGATGAATATTTAACAGACTAATTAATTTGGTGCTTAATTTAGTATAGTGGAGGCTTAATTATTTTTAAAATATCTAGAAAACAATCATCGAATGTTTTATTAGTCTTTGTTGGTCTCTTACTGTAAGCCTTGCTTTGCCAAGTCGT
Organism: Physella acuta; assembly: GCF_028476545.2. Taxonomy (NCBI): domain Eukaryota; kingdom Metazoa; phylum Mollusca; class Gastropoda; family Physidae; genus Physella; species Physella acuta. The sequence goes on from NW_026731970.1 coordinate 146,756, forward strand.
GTGCCTGTAATCCAGAAAAACAAACAAGTATCAAGCAGCGAGTGTGGGAGGGGGGGGAGGCGGCTGATGCTGCACTTGTATATTGTTCACGGTGCAGGGGAAGTAAGCCGTGTCAAGGGAGACAACCAATCTGTGTGTTGTGTAACAAACTATCCGAACCCCATTTCTACTGTCACGCTGCCACACACGACTGTCAAACAAAATGTCTGCCAGATCACGTGACATGACCAGAATAGAAGGTTGGGCAGTTATCGTCTGCACAGCATGTCGGTACAGGAGTGGTCCAGTGTAGTGGTCCAGTGGTCCAGTACAGTGGTCCAGTACAGTGGTCCAGTACAGTGGTCCTGTACAGTGGTCCAATGGTCCAGTGTAGTGGTCCAGTGTAGTGGTCCAGTGTAGCGGTCCAGTATAGTGGTCCAGTACAGTGGTCTAGTATAGTAGTCAAGTGTAGTGGTCCAGTACAGTGGTCCAGTGCAGTGGTCCAGTACAGTGGTCCAGTGCAGTGGTCCAGTACAGTGGTCCAGCGCAGTGGTCCAGTGTAGTAGCCCAGAACAGTGGTCCAGTACAGTTGTCCAGGGGTCCAGTGTAGTGGTCCAGTACAGTGGTCCAGTGTAGTGGTCCAGTGTAGTGGTCCAGTGTAGTGGTCCAGTGGTCCAGTACAGTGGTCCAGTACAGTGGTCCAGTATAGTGGTCCAGTACAATGGTCCAGTATAGTTGTCCAGTGCAGTGGTCCAGTGTAGTGGTCTAGTGCAGTGGTCCAGTGTAGTGGTCTAGTGTAGTGGTCTAGTGTAGTGGTCTAGTGTAGTGGTCTAGTGTAGTGGTCTAGTGCAGTGGTCCAGTGTAGTGGTCTAGTGTAGTGGTCTAGTGTAGTGGTCTAGTGTAGTGGTCTAGTGTAGTGGTCTAGTGTAGTTGTCCAGTACAGTGGTCTAGTGTAGTGGTCTAGTGTAGTGGTCTAGTGCAGTGGTCTAGTGTAGTGGTCTAGTGCAGTGGTCCAGTGTAGTGGTCTAGTGTAGTGGTCTAGTGTAGTGGTCTAGTGTAGTGGTCTAGTGTAGTGGTCTAGTGTAGTTGTCCAGTACAGTGGTCTAGTGTAGTGGTCTAGTGTAGTGGTCTAGTGCAGTGGTCTAGTGTAGTGGTCTAGTGTAGTGGTCTAGTGTAGTGGTCTAGTGTAGTGGTCTAGTGTAGTGGTCTAGTGTAGTGGTCTAGTGTAGTGGTCTAGTGTAGTGGTCTAGTGTAGTGGTCTAGTGTAGTGGTCTAGTGTAGTGGTCTAGTGTAGTGGTCTAGTGTAGTGGTCTAGTGTAGTGGTCTAGTGTAGTGGTCTAGTGTAGTGGTCTAGTGTAGTGGTCTAGTGTAGTGGTCTAGTGTAGTGGTCTAGTGTAGTGGTCTAGTGTAGTGGTCTAGTGTAGTGGTCTAGTGTAGTGGTCTAGTGTAGTGGTCTAGTGTAGTGGTCTAGTGTAGTGGTCTAGAACTCATGACTCTTGGTCTTTATACCGGTAATACAAAGGTTTTACTGGATAGTTCCCAAAAAAAAACCAGTTGTGAAAATAGTTGTAAATTGAGCATAGATAATAATTCTTTATAATAATAGAGAAAATAATTGCGTTAATAATTAGGAAAATATGTTGAGGAAATAGTTGGATAAATTATATAGATAGGAGAATATGAAAATAACGAATGAAATGTTAATTTAAACGGTTAAAATAGCTAAAAACGAAAATAATCGTTATTCTTTTGTTTCAAAACTTCAAAAATGTGTTGGAAAAATATGTAAGATTGCTAATGAATTAGGCTTTGTTTACAATAATTATAAACACGTTTCTATACAAACACACACACACACACACACACACATATATATATATATATATATATATATATATATATATATATATATATATATATATATATATATATATATATATATATGTAACTAGGGGAAGTTACCAGGGACATAAGAACGCAATACAGCGCTGTCAACTTTGACACGACTGACGTAATAACGCAGGTGTTGGCTGATAACGATCAGAAAGCCAAGGCGTAGTATCTTGGGAAGCGATACGATAAGAACGCAATACGGTCTGTCAACTTTGATGTGACAGGATGCAGATGGCTTATTAAATCGGACTGTACGACAGAAGCGGCGTAATTAACATTCTGATGCAACGATTAGAATCGATTACGATTACGATTATGATAGAACCGAATACGATTACGAATACGAAGGGGATAAATAGGAAGGCGACGGCTGAGCTGGCTCTCTCTCTCGATCAGTCAGTCAGTGAGGCAGTATCAAGTTGGTTATTGAACGGGTTAGCCGTATTGTGTTAAGAAGGACGATAGACATGTGCATTCAGTTATGTGAAGACTAGTGAGGACTGTTGGGGGTCAGTTGATTCAGACTATTATTGTGAAGCATTCCTTTTGATTCATTATATTATTGTGAAGCATTTCTTTGATTCATGTAATAAAAGGATCAATAGCGAACCTGCATCTTCGAGTATCTATACTGTGGTCGATGTTGTGTAGAATGAGTGGTTAGACTCGGTAACATCCAACTAGACCAGCCATGAGCGGCACCAATAGTCTCGTTACATTTGGCGCTGCGGACAGGAAGAATCCAACTAGACTTGCCGCTTTAGGCACCCATAGTCAACCTAGTTCATAACTGTGTTTAGTGTGTGTGTGAATTCGGACATTCAGGAACAGTGAAAATTGAGGAACGAGGAAAATTTTTCATACACACACGGTAAGAAAGGTCTTTTTTTTATTTGAAGGAAATAAATAAAAGGGAAAACTGAAATCAGAATCGAGGAAATTGAAAAGAACAGAGATGAGACACCTTTCATTATCATTCTGGCTTGGTGTCACATGCTCTTTTGCTGCTGCAAGCATGTGGCTCAGTATACCCCTAGTTGTAGCACCAACTACCCTGGGGACAGCTATGGGGCTGACCACCAGCATCCAGATAATTGGCATTGGTATCTCCAACTTGGTTGTGGGACAAATACTAGGCAAAGATGACAACCAAGATATAGATGTAACTCTTGGACACTGGAAATGTGTCATGATCTCCCTTTTGGGCAACACTATCTGCTGCATAGCTGCAACATTTTTCCTTGGTGTGAGTGGCAGACGCGGGAGTGATATTTTAGATATCAGAAAAGAACAAAAACTCCTGCTGGCCCAACAATCTGAGTCAGATAAAGATAGCCCAGAGATAGGCAACGGTGAAGATGACCCTTTGCCTCCAGATGGACCAGGACAAAATTTGGACAAAAAGCCGATCCATATTGTGGTCCTGCCCAGTGAGTCCCACATCAACAAATTTTACGGGGACGGTGATCCAACTTTAACCAACAGGTTCAGTGAAGAGGTCAGGGCTGCCTGGGCCTCAAGATACATGGCACCAGAGGAAAGATTAAGACTGCTGATGGGCAGTATAGGAGAGACGGTTAGGGCAGAGGTCAAATGCCACGATAAAACCATCCAATCAGATCCAGATAAGGTGCTGGATCTAATTATGGAGACCTTTGGGGAGAGACGGTCGGGATCGCAACTGCTATCGGTGTTCGTAGGCGTAAAGCAGAGAATGGCGGAGAGTGTGATGGAGTATTCACACCGAATGAACGGGGCCTTTGAAGCTGTAAAAGGCAAAATACCCGACATGGATGCACGCCTGCTGAGGGACCATTTCATCGAGGGGCTGGCGACCCCTATGGCAAGAAGATATTTGAAAGAAGAGGTCTACAAAGACCCACAGTTGACCTTCCTTCAGGTCAGGAACTCAGCGATCCGCAGGTCCGAGGGTGAGGACCAATCGAACTGTTCGGTAGACAGGGTCTCGGTGCCGGAACAGAAACAATCCCCACCCACAGGGACCGGCACGATGGAAACCATGATGGCCCGACTGTTGGCCCACCTGGATAAGGTTGGCCAACGATTAGAGAGGTTAGAAAGCAGGTCAACAGCTGAGAATCAGGGCAAAAACGGGACAAAACATGGTCAGGTTGGACAGCCGCGACCTGCTGGTCCATCGCTCCGGTGGACGGCTGACGGTCGACCAATCGGCTTGTCCTGCTCTCAACCCGGACATGTGGCACGGTACTGTCCGGTGAAACGATCGCCCTCTGTAAGGCAAGACAAGGCTACAGAGTGGCGAGGTTATGGCTTAAGAAACAAAATGGGACAAACAATGAAAGAGTCTCAAACAGGACTTGAAGAGAAATTATCAGATATTGAAAAAGAACTTCAAATTACACAAGGAAAATTAGATTTGAAGCGTTCTGAACTTCAGAATTGTGAAACTAAGCTAACAGATACTATAGCCTTGGTAGAAGAACTTAAGAATTCAAAAGACTTGTTAATAATAGAAAAAATGAACTGTGAAATGAACTTGGATGTTGAAAAGTTTCAAGTGAACAATTTGTTGGCAGAGAAAAATTATGATAAGAAAGAAATTGGTAAACTTAAGAATGAGATCTCAATGTTAACGATGAAACTGGATAGGGAAAGTTCATGCAAATTAAAAGCACAGGAGAAATGTTCATCTTTAAAGTGTCTGTTAGCTGAAGAAGAAAATAAAAACACGAGACAACAGAACAGTGTTGGCAAACTAGAAGAAATGATAGAAAAAGAAAGGCTATTGAATCAACAGTTAGAAAAGCAAGTATTAGAACTAATGAAAAAGGTTGAAAATAATACACTTCTTATAGCAGATGAAGAAAAAGAAGTAGAAGTCTTGCACATTTCTATTGAAGAAGTAGAGGTGATGCAAAAAGGGCAGACTGTGGTGGAGCACATATCCACAGAGCCCCGTCATATGGTCATTAGTGATTTTAATTGCCTTAATCACAAAGAGATAAGAAATGCCCAGAGAACGGATAGTGGCTTACAGCCGCTGTTGAAACACGTCCAGGAACAAAAATTCCCAGGAAGAAGGGAAAGAGAACAATTTGGTCGAGAAACAAAGAAAATACTGAGTCAGTGGGACCGTCTCAGTATAAAGGATGGTGTTCTCATGCGGAGAATTCATGACCAAATTGATGGGACAATACACCAGGTGGTGGTGCCTGGACAATTACGAGAAGAAGTGCTAAGGTTGGCACATGACAGGGCAGGACACCAGGGTCAGGACAGGACGCACAAAATATTACGACGGAGGTGTTACTGGCCCAATATGGAAATGGAGGTCAAACGCCATTGTGAGGCTTGTGTTAGGTGTCAGCATGCGAAAATGCCAGTTGTCAAAATGAGACAGCCATCAGGACACCTACTGGCGACAAAACCACTAGAGATTGTGGCTATGGACTTTACGTCGTTGGAGCAATCATCGGATGGGACGGAACATGTGTTGTTAATGACTGATGTATTCACCAAATGGACTGTGGCGGTGCCCACACGAGATCAGACTGCCAAAACAGTGGCAAAGGTCTTAATAGAACATTGGTTCATCAAATATGGCATACCAAGACAATTACACTCTGACCAAGGAAGGGCCTTTGAGTCAGAAGTAATTAACCAACTGTGCAGCCACTACGGGATCAACAAATCTAGAACAACCACATTTAATCCGAAAGGAAACGGACAGTGCGAGCGGTTCAACCGCAGCATGCATGATTTGCTGCGTACTCTAGAACCTGAACAGAAAAAACGTTGGCCTGATTTTCTCCCAGAGTTGGTATATCTATACAACTGCACCCCCCATGCCACAACCGGCTTTTCGCCACACATGTTGCTGTTCGGACGGGAGGCTCGACTCCCTCTTGACTTGTTCCTAGGAAAAAAGGAGAGTATGACTGGCTCATACACTGCACTGGAATATGTGAATGAACATATGAGACGAATTAGAGAAATGTACAGGGTAGTACAGGAAAGACTAGAACATGAAGCACGGCGAAGGGAACCGTCGGTACAGACAAAGGACCCGCCACTCAAACTGAACGACAGGGTATTACTGCGTAGCCACCCGTTAGGCAGAAACAAAATCCACGACCTCTGGGGACAGGAGATATGGCAAGTCGTGGAGATGCCTAAAGTAGCAGGTGGCCCCTTTAAGATAAGACCCATCGATCACGCCAAACCGGATCGGTGGGCGAATATTGCTCAATTAAAGAAATATTGTCATAGTCAAGAAGAGCAGTTACACACAAGGAAACCCAAGACAATTAGGGAACCGGAAACTATAACGGAAATTCACATACCCATCCCGGAACCATGTCACCATCAACAGAACAACAGCGATACACAAGTGGAGGATAACGGCAACGAAGAGGATCCCGTTCCTCCCAGAAGCAGAGAGACAGTAGACCATCAGATAAGTGGTCCGCGGAGAAGTTTGAGAAACAGAAAGAATACGAAATTTTTTGTCAGCAACCATCAATTCTTTCATGGTCGCGCTGGTATGAGAACAGACTGTTCAAAAAGTCATAAAAGTGAACTGGTGAAGGCACCAAACGAAAAAAGGTGGATGTGAATTCTAGAACTGTTTTGTGTCTGAGGAAGATGATGTAGACACATTTGATATGTGAAATAGGGATAACTGTCAATCTTATACGAATGTGACGACATTGACAGTGAGTGGAACAATAAAAAATTTTTTACGGTGGTGCGATTGACTTTGAAGGACTGCACCTACCAGGCGTTGTTTGTGGTTGATAACACACAAAAAAAGGCAGGGGTGGATGTAACTAGGGGAAGTTACCAGGGACATAAGAACGCAGTACAGCGCTGTCAACTTTGACACGACTGATGTAATAACGCAGGTGTTGGCTGATAACGATCAGAAAGCCAAGGCGTAGTATCTTGGGAAGCGATACGATAAGAACGCAATACGGTCTGTCAACTTTGATGTGACAGGATGCAGATGGCTTATTAAATCGGACTGTACGACAGAAGCGGCGTAATTAACATTCTGATGCAACGATTAGAATCGATTACGATTACGATTATGATAGAACCGAATACGATTACGAATACGAAGGGGATAAATAGGAAGGCGACGGCTGAGCTGGCTCTCTCTCTCGATCAGTCAGTCAGTGAGGCAGTATCAAGTTGGTTATTGAACGGGTTAGCCGTATTGTGTTAAGAAGGACGATAGACATGTGCATTCAGTTATGTGAAGACTAGTGAGGACTGTTGGGGGTCAGTTGATTCAGACTATTATTGTGAAGCATTCCTTTTGATTCATTATATTATTGTGATGCATTTCTTTGATTCATGTAATAAAAGGATCAATAGCGAACCTGCATCTTCGAGTATCTATACTGTGGTCGATGTTGTGTAGAATGAGTGGTTAGACTCGGTAACATTTGGCGTTGTCGAGCAGAACTCGTTAACATTTGGTACTACAGGCAAATAGTCTCGTTACATATATATATATATATAAAGAGCTATAAATAATGCTATTATCTGCTGTGATGAAAGAAACCACTGATCTATGCCTGTCCTGAAATCAGATTTGCCACAAGGCTGCTCACAGAGAGATATGAACACATATGAAAGCCATATGTCCCATACAGATGGCTGGCCATCTCATGACGTCAGCAGATGGCCATTTGTTTTCTTACCTCGGCCATCAATCAAACCCTGATGTATCCTAGTCTTGACAGCCATTTGCTAGAAATTTTTGGCTGAATTTTTTTTTTTCATTTTACATATCGTAATCTGGCATTTAAAAATGTATCCACTCCATACGTCTCAATAATTTATTATCTTTTTAGGTTACATTTCAATGAAAAAAATCTTTATTACAAACATTTTTTCTTATTAAAATTTTTAAAGCTTTAAATTGTAGCTCATTTCTATTTGGAAAAATACTTAGCTTTTAAATTGAATAAAAAATTACAACCGTGTCCTAAACAGCCTAGTAGGCTGAAAGAGTGAGGTATTATGTCATACACTGCTATATCGGTCGAAAGTTACGTCCCTTGAGGTTGCGTTGAATGCCTGTTGTCTGCATTTTGACGAACACGATATTAAAATAATTTTCCTGCATTAACCTGATAAATAAAATTTTAATACAAGATGCCGGTAGTATGACAACAAAGCTCGAACACAAGTTGTATTTAAAGGAAGTCTGGTTCTCCTTGTTAAGATTATCCCTGAGCACACACAAAAAAAAAGTACAGAAATAGGTAAGGGAGACAAGTAGTGTGCATTGTCACAAAGTTACATCACAAGTAAAATAACAGGGTAAAGAATACACCCTGTTAGTATTAACTGACAAAATTTTAAAACACTGTCAGGAATTAGTTTTAATTTTTAAATTTAGAAATGTGTTCGCTTTTTATCTCAGAAAGTTAGACAAGAAACGTGAAATTTGTATCCATACTTAAATTAATGTTGTTGTTTAAGTGTAAAATATTTCTTTGAAAAAACAAAATCACCAAAATTCTAGTTTATATTAATAAGAGGGTCATTTGTTTTGCTTTGTGACTGAAGTACAGTAAAATATAGGCCTAACTCTCGACCCAGCATAACTATTAGCGAGAGGCGTGGGGGAGGGGGGGGGTGTTAAGTTTTGTTTTTAAAGTGTAGGGGAGGGGGGGCTCAATGAGCTCCCTTCTTTGACCTAGGATTGACTTGACAAGTGAGAAAGTCAATGAGTAATAAAACAAAAGTAGCCTCGGGGGGGGGGGAGGGGGGGGGGGAGAGAGAGAGAAACATAAAAAGGGAAGTAACCGAAAACAAGGAAAATAACTATTGCAAAAGTGAAATTGCTTTATTTTAAATGCATTCTCCAAACGTGTAGCAGGGCGTCTACAAACGCCGACACTTGAAACAGTCGACAGAGCGTAGAGCCGGTTTATTTTCGCGGCCAAACACCGACATGAAGAAAGATGACAGATGCTCTCAAAGTCGAGGCCGCTGGGTCAACATTGAGTAGATTTTAAGTGAGCAATGGGGCAATAAAGGGAAGCGACTCACGTAACGATGTTGCCTCCCTTTACTAAATAAATACAGAGTTGGCTGCTATTATAATACGACACACCAAAGTTACAGCGCGAGAGTATTTATTTAGCGGAGATGTGCTCTACTTAGAAGGTTCCCAGTACTGTGTTGGCCCTAGCTACAAGTCAAAGTTAGAATTTTGTTGATCATTTTACAATTTTAGAGTTGGGTTTAGGTTTGGGTTAGTCTTGGGGTTAACTTGGATCAGAGACGACATTTAGGTCAAGTTATGAAATCAAGTAGAATTACGTAACTCATTGCCATTTTTTCTATATGCTCATAACTGATCCCATGTTCGGCCGCCGAACCCACCCCCCTCCCACCCTCCCGTCCTCATCATCCTCCCATCCTCATCATCCTCCCATCCACATCATCACCCTTCCATTCCCCCCCCCCCCTCTGATCGCCCCGCCCCCACCCCAATCCCCTGCGCCACCACCCTCCCACACACACCAACACAAATCACTACCACCAAAACCCCAACCATTCACCCAACACATACCTCACCTCACGGACCGCAACCAACCGCAGACATTAACCACAGTTTTGGTGTTACATTGCTGAGGAAGACCGCAGTCTGCAACACTCCATCCAGCAAGAACTAAAGACCGCGGCAGATAACATCTAGAACCTTCTTTGTCTTGTGCCTGTTCTTTTTGTTTACGGCTACTACACTACGTTTTTTTTTTTTTGAAAAATGGGTGTGGGATAGCAGGGGAGAGAATAAAAGTACTCGTTTCTGAATCCTACTTAGATCTGTCAGTTTCATAACGCTGAGGACTAAAGGGAGAGAAGAAGAAAAAAAATGATCACAAAGGGGGATAATTCAGAATGACTTTGTCTCGACGCGACCAAAATAAATGTTTGAATTTTTTTCAAGGGGAGGTAACACTTTGTCGCGGTTTTTCTTTTATCTTGACGAGAAGCGTGCGTGGCGTAACGATTAATAACTGGCGCTGCTACAGCAGACGTCACAGGCGATGTCAGACTTAAGGAAGGACGGACAGATAATATTCTATCTGAGGAACTATCTGACGGGGTATCTGCCATGACGTCACGACACGAGTCTCCCAAAGCACCAGCCACGTTCAGACGTCACGGGGAAGTTGATCTGGCAGTTCTCCGACACACCGACACGACACAGCAACACACCGACACACCGACACACTGACACACCGACACACCTACACAGCAACACCACGACATCCACAAATTGGTACAACATCACACGGAAACTACTACACACCATCACAAACGACACACCGACACGACACAGCAACATCACGACAACCACACATTGGTACAACATCACACGGAAACTACGCACCATCACAAACGACACACCGACGCGACACAGCAACACCACGACAACCACACATTGGTACAACATCACAGGAAAACTATTACGCACCATCACAAACGACACACCGACACGAAACAACAGCATCACAACATTACGCCGACACAATAGCAACACCCAAACAGCAACACCTCAATACAACATCCCAAGGAAACTACTACACACAATCACAAACGAAGCATCAACACAACACGACACAGCAACACCACAACATTACGCTGACTCACCAACAACACCAGAACAGCCACACTTCGATACGACATCACAAGGAAACTACTACACACCATCACAAACGACACACCGACATCTCACCGACACACCATAATAAACGACACATCGACTAACAGAACAATGACACACCTAACACCAATCTGACATAGCAAACAACTTTCAATTTTTAACTATATTTTAACTAACTAGGAACATAGTAAACAACTAGCTCGTGTGTTGTCACGATTACCTCCCCCTTTTTAAAAACCCCAAGACTACGCTATGGACCGATACAAAAGAAAATCGTTATTTTTGTATGTGGTCAATATGATCTCCATTTGTATTAGTACTGAGCCAGGTTATTATATGTCTGGTGAAACAGTCAATATGTTAGCGTGTAGATGATATATGAATTACGTGCTGGTGATAAGTGCCCTAATTATTCTGTCACCAAACATTCACACAACAGTCACAACCACAACATTTTCAACATGTAAAGCATCTCTAACGACAACACACCACAAGTGCGACAACTCCTCCAGTTTACCACAGTTTTCAATTACATCACTCAGCACACACCCGACTGTACAATTACATCACTCAGCACACACCCGACTGTATTTCATACACGGATCCAACAATGTTTTATTTGAAAACCTACAAAAAATTGCCTGTCAACATTTTATCGTAACTCCCCTCACCCCCCCCCCCCCCCCACCCCATACTTTAAACGACAATCTCTCCTTCTTCTATCACCCACCTAAAGGTTCGTACATATCACCACCCGTGGGTTGTTTTTTCCAGACATCCCCCTCCCCCCAATGCTGGTCTAACGCCTTTTCTCCAAAGGGCAAAATAGTCAAAATATAATATTTAAATAAAATTACTATTCTTTATTCCCCACCCAAGAAGTTTCAACCACCCCCCCCCCCCCCTACCAGCTGGAGCAAAATATCTGAAAAGTAGCAACCTTCCCTCAAGTTGTATCAGACTCTTCCTTCTTCCCCCCCCCCCCCCCCATCCCCAACAGCCTGTAGGTGGCGCTCAACTCTATCCCCCCGTCATCTACCTACCCTCTCCCCTCCCCTCCTCACCCCACCCCCAACCCGTTTTGCCAGATTTCTTACGTAAAATGACAACAATAGCGGCTGTACCGGGCCGGCAGATATCAGGGTCGGGTGTCAGACAGCAGATAATGACACGGCTCTGGTTCCGGCAAGTTTCTCACACAGCCGCCGCTGTCGGAACTTGTTTCAATCCTTGTCTTAGTGGGGGCGCTCGGGGGGGGGGGGGGGGTAGACCACAGCCAACCTACAGTGAGAACACAACCTGCCCACCACACGACCTGACCACAACCACCCCTCAACCAGCCCTCAACCAGCCCACAACCAGCCCACAACCAGCCCACAACCGGCCCACAACCAGCCCACAACCACCACACAACCAGCCCATAGCTAGCCCACAACCACCCCTCAACCAGCCCACAACCTGACCACAACCAGCCCACAAATAGCCCACAACCAGCCCACAACCACCACACAACCAGCCCATAGCTAGCCGACAACCACGCCACAACCAGCCCACAACCAAAGCCCTTTAACCGCCCCTCATCAAATCAAACAACCTGAACCAACAGAAGTGTAGAAGAATATTTCCTTAAACCCTGCCCAAACCATTTCCGTTTAACCCCCCCCCCCCCCCCCCACTCCACCACCCCCATAAAACGATCATTGTTTTAATTTGATTATTTGAAAAGCGGAAGTCCCGTGGATTTTATTTTCTCCTTCATGGACGAGACTGGCGGTTTAAAATTCCAAAGGGAAATAACCAACAATAAAGGCGGCTCGTCACTGTGACTGAAAACATCGTAAGTCATGTAGGTGGCGCTACCACACACGTCAAACAGTCATTACCTCAACTCCCCCTCTTATGCTTTACTTAAAAACATATTTCATTCTCTACTTCTACAAGAGCTGTTTTTTTTTCTGTTTTTTTTTTGTTTGTTTTTTTTTTTGACGTAGTGATTTTTGTAATTTGTAATTTTTTTAACGTGTTTTTGATATAGAATTTCGCCTAAAACAATCTTAAACTCAATCATAAACAGAGCACATATGGACAGCAACTCATTGGAAGAGAAGAATCAAACATCAATTAACTACAACCTTGCATATTGTTCTTGAGTCAACAAAGACTATGCAGGTAAATTTGAAAGAGATCCATGCAAAAATAGTAACCAATGGCCTATATAGCATATAACACGTAAAACTTAATTATATTGGGGATGTCCTTAAATATATTATAACTAAGAACGACGAAGAAGAATACAGTGCTATTGTATATTGCAATCTTGGACGTCGCAAAATGTCCACAAAAACAATATAAAACACAAACAACACTTTTACAAAAACGACTGTGAAAATATTTCATGATGTATTATTCACCTTAAATATCATACATTTTTAGAGGTTTGTAGATAAAAGTTTGGTTAACTATACGGTATTTTTAATATGAATTAATCGTAAATATTATATATATATATATATATATATATATATATATATATATATATATATATGTTTATGGGATTACATGACAGTCCGTATGATCAGGATTAATCCCACTTTACACAAACAACCTATCGAGTCTGAATGTTTAAACTCTACCACCCAGACAGCTATTTTTCGTACAACTATTTGAATATTCATACGACGTATGGAAAAGATTTTTTTTTTCCTTTCCCAGCCCCCACATTTTGCTTCATTATTTCTTAGTTTGATACACAGAAGCTCTCATGTCCGATAACTCGCCCTGATGCGGTATAACAAAACAAGGGACAGAACCGCATAGAAACGACCATCTAAAAACGGGTTGCGAATTAATAGACAATTCCCTGTGTCGTGTTTATGACGAGATTAGGGGCTTGGTATAGAAAAACAAAAATGCTGACGGGCAATTTTTTCCGGCTGGTTTATCCAACTATCGTTAGTCAACTAACGTTGTGGGGACGAGATTAGGAGACCGAGACAGTCGCTCTAGACATAGGCTTAACGCAGATCAGAACGTGTGATAAGACTGGGAGGAATTACATTGGGAAATGAGGTAACATTTGCATAATTATTCTCTTCATAATAAACATACATCGATGTCTTTAGTATAACATACAAAATTTTAGTTCAGCTTGCCATTTTTTTTTCTCAAAATTCTTTTAAAAATATGTATTTATGCTTTTAATGCTCATTTGACATCTTCAAATTGTAGCAGCCTTAGACCCAACAACCCTCAAAGAATAATACGACTCCTATTTTGTGTGGCCAAATTAAGGCAATAAATTGAGGCATAAAAAACAGGACATTAACATAAGCAGACCAATAGGATCTGATAATAGGGTTCTTAGCTGCCCAAAATAGACATGACGTAAGTCGTACTTTTGTCATCTTTACAAATGTAAGGAACATGGAACGATGTGGTTGGATGATAGAGCGTAAGATTGCTAATTAGAAAGTTCCAAGTTCAAATCCTAGGGTTGAGTCCGTAGAACGTCCTTGAGTCCACTAAGCTATAATGAGTACCTGGCTCAATAGAGGCGACTGAAACTCTACTTTACCTGTCCATAAACTGCCAAGTTAGAAAGGGTAAAATAACGATTAATACGTTTAAAAAATTAACATAGATTGGTAATCTAATAAAAAACATCTTCAGACCCTCAGGCCTAGCCTGTAACTCTGCACCAACTGCCGTGGCTATTGTTGCTAGACACAACACTTGTTATTCTCTCCTACAAATGTTAACACTGCGCCTACTATTCTCGCAAGTTTCAACACTAACTCAATGTTCATTACGAACGTCGCCTACGAAAAACTTCAGTCAAATTTTATTTTTTCTAAAATTCTCTGAGCCAAAAAAAAAAAAAAAACTATCGAAGCCAAAACAAAAAAAAAACAACACTTTCTTGAGATCAACAAAGCAATTCTTGAAATTGTCAGCTTGAAGGAAACACCACCACCGTGTAAGAGAAGACAATTTCTATAATTAAACAACAGACAAAAAACGGGCGACCCTTTAGAAAACGTCTGGTTTCTTGACTAACAAGAAATGCCACTCACACTTATGGCACCCCTGTTATTTTGACATCAACAGTTACAATTTTTTTTTTTTTTTTTTTTTTTTTTTGTTTACGGTGATAGCCAACCAACACGGGGGCGCAGCTAGGATCCTCGCGCCACGAAAACAAATGGCCATAATTTGTGTTAATTCATGCCGATGATAATCGTTCTGTCTTCTCGGTTTATCCTTGACTTGACCCACGCTGGCCTGCTTAAACCCGGGTCCACCCGAGATTTCGTGTTGGTTCCACTCTGGCTTAGGGAGGCTTAAGACGTCTGGAACCCTGCCAGATAGGATAACTTCTTGGGTAGTTCAGCCGGTCAAGATGACCACGGACTAAGTCATATTTTTTTTAGCTCGCGGGGTTTTAGTCTAAAAAGGTTTTTGTCAGAAGATTTTTGTTGCGGTGGGTGGGTGTGGGAGGAGAAAGGAGCAGTGTTTCTTACAGACTTTTTTCTCCGGGGGGGGGGGGGCACTTGAAATTTTCGGGGGGGGGGGGGCGGGGCGGGGCGGGTAGATTATCTTCGGGGGCGGACACTGTTAAAAGTATATATTTTCTATATAAATTATATAAATTTCATTTCGTTCGGGGGGGGGGGGGGCGGTAGATTTTTCTCGGGGGGGGGGGGGGAGCAAAGAGATGCCTGGAAGAAACTCTGGAGAGGAGGGAGGAGTTTTGGGTGAATGGTGGTGGGGGGGGTGTATTTCAGGCTGCTTATGGCAAGGTTTATTTTTGGTGGGTGTTTTAAGAGAGGGTTTGAGAGTTCTTGTCGAGATGGAGAGGGGGTAAACGGGATTTTTAAAGGTGGGTGGGGTGGGTTAGCTAAAGTTGTTAATGTTGGGGTCATCCAGGGAACGTCAAAAGTTTATTTTTAGTGTGACTTCGTGACATAAATGGGTCGGGTTACAGCGGGCGCTTAAAAGTATACACGTTAGATCAAAGCAATTACGGACAAAGACATGTCAGCCTGACCTACTCAACAACAGAAGCTCCGGTTTCCTCGTTATAAACAGAACGGACTAAGTCAGCAGTAGCTGGGTTTATACTTTTAACAATATAAATATGTCAGAAATCAGTTTTTTTCTTTTTCACAAAACTTCTAGAAATCTACTGCTTAGGTGTTTGAATAAGGTAAAGCTGAAAAGTAAACATCTCCTAACTTACAGGATACAGTTTTTTAACACTTCCGTGACTCGCGAATCAGTCTGACACTACTGACAGTAGCGTCTTGGTAAATGTAGAGCCTGCTCAGTTTTGACTAGTGGTAAAACAAGCATTAGACGAAGACAGGGGCCCCAGGTAGACGAAGACAGGGGACCTCGGGACTAAAACAAACACACAATGATCGCACATTTAACAAAACAGGCAAATCCACGCTAACAAAAACAACAGATGTTTTTGCGGGTAAGACTGAGGGTAAGATATGATAACTCTTGTATGACCTTTTAAAAAAAACAGTTTTAAAAGTCTGTAAGACATTCTAGCAATGCAAGTAAATTATAAATTAAAATTGATAACGTATTTAAAAAAAAAAAAAAGATTTGAACCAACAGCCAACTAGGAAAGTAAAAAAAAAAAATTACTATTTTGTTATGCCCCTCTCTTGGTTGAGAACCTCGACAAAAATATACAGAGGAGCGGTGGAGTTTAGCTGTGGTGACAAGTGATGTGCAAGTTTGTTTTAAAATAGCGTCGTTTGTTAATAAAGCATTATGAAATAAGTTCTGGCTATAAATAACGTGAACAAACTTTTTCAAATATTCTTACAGCGGTATCTGATTCCCCCTCCTCGCCCTCATAAGATTTAAAATAAATAGCACATCAGTCTATAACGCCATGAGTGGTCTACATTTTATCTGAACAGCAGTAGAAAAGAAATGATTAATCAAAGAATGCATTAGACATGAAATTTAGATGTGAAAACAACTAGACCACATTTATAAAAATTAACAGATAATTAGCCAATTATGGCTAGTTATAAATATAAATGGACTATTCGTGAGATTACCAAAATCAAATTTTAAAATTAGTTTTTTACGTTAATTTAATAATATATCTCACTCTGTCAAATCACTATTTTTATTTTCTTTTAAATCCATTGAGAATTAATGTAAGATAATTTAGTTTAAATATTTTGCGATGTAAGGGAAACAACCATTAAATTTTGTTAAACAATAGTTATTCCCTTTGGCCTCCCTTTAACTTTTATTCATTTCTCTAAGTCGAGAACCGTAATTCATGTTATTAATAATATTGTCTATTCTGCATTGCTTTAATTCTGAAAGACTTGGAAAAAAGAATGTCAATTGAAATACCGTTTTCAAACAGTGCCACTACCTATATTAACTAGCCAGACTTGGAAATCAAAGTGAAAGTACTGAAAGCTCATAATACTAATACTCATATTGACTGAACGCATAATCGTAGCTTTAGTATTAATCTGTAGGATGTAGGCTACCTACCATATTGTGTAAGTGACCTAAGTTTTTTGGACAGAGATCAAATGAGCAAAGTACTGGCTACACAATCCAATTTGGAGTTCGATAAACACGACTTTATTCACTTTTTCTATTACAGTTACCAAAACGTCTTTTACTAGGTAAAGTTATATTTTATATGAATGAAATTATACTAAATATAAATGTTATTGCAAAGAGTAAAAAATTATGGTCCTACATGATAACAGCATAAAAAAACAAATACTTAAGATTACTTTATAATTTAATTCAGAAATAACAAAACATTTAATACACAAAAAATATGTTACAATTCATGTTTATGACAATTGAAAAAGTTGAACATTTTAAATTAACCAAATGCCTAAACTTCACTTTTATCTCAGTGAAGAACTTTATGTTGTTTAACATTAAATAACTTCACAATGAGAAAAAGATTTAAGATCACAGAAATAGCTTTTATCATTTGTGCATAACTTAATATGCAGCATTTATCAATAAAGTACATTGCAAAGATAACAACAAACATAAGAGATAATTAAACTGTTAGAACATATTTATAATATAACACATCAGAGGGTGACAGTTGTATAAAAAACGTAACATTGGTCTTGTTCAAGCATCTTTTGGGAAAACAATTGGTCTTGGAATAGATCTAAGAAAGAACAAAAAGTAGCCTTATTAAATGAAACAAAAGATAATTAAAAACATATGTTATGTACATGTTTACGACAAATTATGTATACATTATGTTAATTTGTACAATTAGAAAAAAAAGCTACTTACAGGGGTGTTATAGAAGATCCCTTCCTATCTAATCCAGTAGGTGTAAAGTGCATTCCTCCAACAGTACCTTTATTGGAAAGAAAGAAAAAATATTTTTTAAGAGCTGTTACGAATGGCAATGATGTTGTGATGTGGCAATACAGAACTGTATGTGGGTTTTTCAGTAGTTCAGATCACTGTAATCATTAATGTCAGGCTTTAGTTTGGATTAAGTTTCAGATAAAGTTAAAGATACTACAAAGAATAGCTAAGTACTACCTGTGTTAAGTAAATATTAATAGTAAGTGTTAAAAATTAGTCAAAAATATAAAATGATACAATGAAATTGGCACAGATTGACTCACCAGCATGACCACCAGAGGGTGGTGTCCTCATTAGAAGTCTGCCTGGTTGATTGAGTATATTTGATGATATTCCATACTGGGAAAAAATTGTTAATATTGATAAATAATTTTAAGTAAAAATAGTGAATACACAATATCTCAAAAGCTCAATTAACTGATAAAAATATAAGTTTTAAGTAAAAAATCAAATTCAAGTATTTGAAATATTTTTAAACAAATTTAAATAATTAGATATTATCCATAACTGATTTGAAAGAACCCACTTACATTTCTTGAATTACTCGAACCAAAACTGCTGAAAACACAAAAGTTTAAGAATTTTATGTCTATATATATATATTAAAACTACAAAGATAAAGCATCTATTTTATCTTTAACTATAGATTAAAAGTATTAGAACAAAACAATAAATGGAAAAGCCCCCTCTGTCCACTATTCATTGATATTGAACAGGCTTTTGATAGCCTAGACAGAAACAACCTCTGGAAAATTTTACAATGGCATTGTTTTCCAGAACAAATCATAAATGCAGTCAAAATCGTATATGAAGGGTTCCAATGCAAAGTTATATGTGGTAGCCATATCACAGACCCATTTATGGTTCAGACTGGAGTCAAACAAGGGTGTGTTCTGTCCCCACTGTTTTTTTACTTAGTAATGATTGGCTGATGACACAAACTATAGACAAAGTAAGTGGCTCAGGTGAACACTAATAACCAGCCTAGAAAACCAGGATTTTGCAGATGACATAACTCTGCCAGCCAGCAGTCAAAAAGATATGCAAGAAAAACTAAATAAACTTATTTATTTTGCAAAATGGATATGAGCTCAAACTAAACATTAACAAAAACAAAGTTATTAATAAGAAAAATACATCTAGTCAAGAACCTATTAAAATAAACAACACACAAGTAGAGGAAGTAAAAGATTTCACATATTTAGGCAGCATTGTCAATTATGAAGGTGACTGCTAAAACACGTATCTCTAAAACCAGACAAACATTTGCAACCAGGCAAAAACATGGGGATAGAAGAAAATCTCCTCTAAGACCAAATGCAGACTTTTCAAAAGTAATATCCTTAGAGCCCTACTGTATGACAGTGAGTGCTGGAAAGTAACAACTGCCACCAGCAGATCTCTGGACTCTTTCCAAACTAAGTGCTTGTGAAGGATAAAAAGCATACACTGGCCTTACACCATCCGAAATGATAAATTACTAGGAGAGATAGAAATGGAAACAGTTTCCAAATAAATTAAAAAAGAAGATGGCAATAGATGTGGCACATCCTCAGAATGAATCCAGAAGACATTGTAGGATTGCAGGGAAGCAGCTAGCAGAGGCAAGGCTGTCATGGGGAACTGCCAGGAAAACTGCCTGTGACCAACAAAAGTGGAGGGAGCTTTCTCAGTTCTGTGGTGGACACATGTGTCTTGGGCACATAAAGGAAAAGATAATGAGATGATGATAGATTAACTTACTGTGTGCTTCCAAATGGTGATCTATTGGGCGAGGCTGAAAATAATTTTATCAGAATAGATTTACCAATGAGATATTTTAAAATATAAAAATTTGTAAACAAAATATTATAACAGTAAGGGAGAGACTTAAAATAATGTGTTAAGAATACTCTTGCCTATGGGATATCTTACAATATAAAGTTGTGTAAGTAAAATAAACATCAAAGTATTCAAAGGAGAGGTTGAAAATGATGTTTTATAAATAAGCTTGCCTATAAGATATTGTTAAATTTAAGATTTTAATTTAAATAACAAACTATAAACAGTAAACAAACCTGAAAATGCTACAGGAGAAGCACCACTTTTACTTCTGAAAATTAAAGACACTGTATGCATTTAAACAAAAAATTTGTAAATGCATGTACAGTGTAATGTAATAGAATTAAGGCATCAATCAAATCAAAAGTAAGTTTCTTTTAAATGTTTCTTTTTAAAATAAAAATAACTGACAAATCTTTACCTTGGGTGAGAATCCTGAAAAAAAAAATAAAACATTTATAATAATGTATTCATAACAAAATTATTTTTTAAAAAGACTATTATAAAAATATTGAGTTGCTGATTAAATGTTTACTTCCAAAGTGTATCCTATAGATAAATTTTTTTAAAACGCAATATACATAATAAAACAATTACCCGTTTAGATAAGAGAAGTTTGAGATACTCATTTTCAGATTTTAACTTCATGGATTCTCTGTTTAAAAAAGTATATTAATTACACAGGGAAAAGGTTTTCAAGACATAACAAAAATATACAGAAAATTAAAGCATAACTATGTGCTGTGACTGAGCATAACAAAAATAAGTAAATAAGATCAATAAGCTGTTAATTTCATAAAGAGATAATTAGAGTCTACCAGATACCTGAGCTTCTAAAATAACAGGGTTATAAAGTGTACATACCTCTCTATAGTTTGTGCTTGAGCTATAACATTTTTCACTTCATTTATTTGAGATCCCAGAATTTTTAACTGTTAGAAGGGAAGGTGCAGTAATAATTAATAAGGGATAGACTTGTAATCTACAAGTTATTCTTACATACCATAGCCAATAACAACAAACAGCACACCAACATTTGTTCGGTAGTAGTGAATTAGTGATAGTGAATGTGTCTACTCTACTTTAGGCATAATTTTTCTACACTTAGAAATATATATATACTATCTAAAAGTGAATAGCATATGAACAATTTTATAATTACCTTTTCTCTAAGCTGTCTTACAAGCCTTCTCTGGTGACTCTTTTGGAATTCAAGAGTCTGAAAATATATTTAGTATAAATTTAAAAATTTACAATGAATTGTTCTAAGTTACACTTTCTATTTAGTCTATTGACAATGAAAAGCTAATTATTACATTATATAAAGAAAACTCATATAGTTTGGCCATACACAGAAAGCTTACAATTCATCTAATATTCCTAAATAGTGAAAAGACAAACGGTGAGAAAACCTGCTGAGCAAATTCTGGAAATCACAACTGCAATAATCAGTTGTTGCACTAGACCCAAATAAATGATGCTTAGAAAGTTGTTGTCTGGGACTTATTCCCTAGTTAACATTTTGCAGCAATAATTGAGACGAGGCCAGACGTAACAGAAAACCAGTATGGAACACAAATAGAATGATGCAGTAACCATCTTAATAGTCATAAATGCTAAAAAATTCTACAACTTGACACAACTTTAAACGTATTAATAAAAATTTGAAATTGAGAATAATTTTTAAAATCATACTTGATAAAATTGCTTTGTGAATTTCTGGTGCAGATCAATTGGATCAGCAAACAAGTTTTCAACTTCTTTCTGTATCTGTAAATACAAGTATATAGAAAGTAATAACTTTTCCCAACTTAAATTATGGCAGTAGTAAAATCTGATAAAATGTTTATATACATTTGAATGTTATAAATGATGTAAAGAAATTTATTTATACAACAAATTATCTGTTTTTTAAGTGATAATTTTTCATCTAACATGTAATTAAAAAATTACCTTTCCACCAAGTAGTAAAGTGTTGCATTGTGATCTACAAACTTTACATTTTTCTTTTGTGCCTACACCAAAAAATATTGTTAAGGTGCATTAATGTTTAACATTACTTCAGTTTAAAATTTACTATAACAATAGCTTCATGATTTAGAATACTAAAATCTATTAAATAAATGATTTTCTAACAAAAAATAATTATTCTTAAAAAATAAACAAAGTTAAAAACTTATATTTCTAATTAACATCTAAGAAGTTGATAACATTACATGGTTAGCGGAAGAGGAGGGCGAAACCTTTTGAGATCATGTGCTGTGTGGGAGGGGGTGGTAAGAAAATGTGAAAATACATTTTTCCTACCAATTAACATATTGTTCATCATTAATACAATCATGGCCATTTCATGGAGTGGGGTCAAAATTTGTGATAATAGGGTAAGGAGGTAGACGTTGGTTAAATTTTATGACATTATGGATGCCCCAAATCTTTTTATTTCTTATATTTCAATTTAAAATCTAACCTTTGAGTTGCTACAGCTACTTTGGTGTCATTATGAAAATCATTTAAGTATTTTTAGTTGGTCTATGAAGGTCACTAATGTTTGTTACATATTATCAGGATATGAATGTAGGAAAACCATGTAGGCATAATGTAATGCGCATAATTCTTTATATAGAAGCTACTTACATGCAGAGACACATTTTTCACAATAAATGTGACTGCAGTTTGTTAAAAAGAATCTTAATTCAACCCCTGGTTCTGGTTGGCAATAGCATCCATTACAGTGCATCCAGTGAGACATGTTCTCAGCATCAGAAAACTTATTTACCAGACTTAATGATGACAAATCAGGAGTAGGAACAACAACCTAGTCAAAAAAAGAAATGATTTAAATTTGTCAATAACTTATGTTGATATAAAATATATCTTTTTCTAAATTTTTCTAAAGTAAAAAAACATTAATCAAAAGATTTAAATAAGAATTGGATTATATGAAACCCGTGAATGCCAAAGGTTTGAAGACATTTGATGGGTTAAAACCCACAACATACGGCATAACAGCCACACATATATCCGATCAATCACATAGCTTCATGCATAAGGGCCTTTTTAATACAAAATGTATAAAAAACAGTCACGACTGTAAATAGCCTTAATACGGCAATTCCCAGTCGGCTAAGAATAGACACTTCATTATTATTTCTTGGTTAAAATTAGAATTGTAAACACAAATGTTTTCATAATATTAGTGACTAAAATTTTGAGTCAAATGATGATAGATCTAGATTTCTAGCTCTACTCTATTACACTCTTTGGGATAATAGGTTAATACTTAATTATAGATTTAGTGCTAGATTTAATTTAAAACATAGATTATTCTAGATCAAGGCAGGGTTCTAGGCTCTACTCAAGGTAATCCCCAGTAGGCCTATTGCATTGGTTATTATTCTGGACATGTATAGCAATAAAATTTCAGTGTTTAAAAAAAAAACATTGAACTAATTATTTTTTTAGACAAATTCTAGCAGGAAAAAGATAAGCATGCGCAATGGAGAGAAACTTCCACCTTCATTTGCAGCGATGTTTTTTATGGTACTGAGCATGCGTGTGTTTACAAACAAAACGCAAAACATTAACCCTATCCCTAACCCTAGCGCAGAGCTAGATCTATTGAGTTTTGTTCTTCTACCGATAAATCTTTCTCCAAGTAGTCACTAGATCTAGATCTATGCCACAATAAGGGAATATAGATAGATCTAGATCAGGGGTCTCCAAACTTTTCAGTCCGAGGGCCGCATTAACTATTAAATTTCAGTTCGGGGACCAGTTTCTTCCATGCATGTCTTTGATTTTTCTGCGCAAAGTTCCTCATCATCACCAACAAACAATTTTTCCTTGGACAAAAAGATCTCCGCGGGCCGGATGAGAGGACTTTGCGGGCCGCATACAGCCCGCGGGCCGTAGTTTGGAGACCCCTGATCTAGAATAAATAGACATCTTTCTAGTCTAGATTCTAGCTAGATCAAGGAAATCTAGATCTAGATTCTATACCTAGAATCTATTCTCCAATACTATTTAGATCTACGAAGTGACTACGCGTCTCGCAGGTTTGATTTGCCATCTTGAAATTGAAAATGCTTTCTTTTAACTATTATGTCACATCCGCTGTGCTTGAGTCAACTCTCAACAGTGTGCCAGCTGTAGTCTGAAGTTCATCATAGACCAGGAGTTCAGAGTTCGAACCCGGGGTTAGCTCGGCCAGGAACTAGTTCTTTTTTTTAAAATATTTTTTCATATTGAAAATATGACGTAGACTATGATTTTTTTCTTTTAAATAAAATTTCCAAACATCATCGTCACTGTCGTGATTGCTTGCCTTATGTTTACTATCGCATGAGTGGAAAATCCCACCACGGCCCACGGTCGTCGAGGTCACTGTGAGTTCAGCAGGCCTAAAGCATACGTCATAGACGTTCACACGAGATCGCCTGTCTTCACTTCTCTCTTCCTCCCAGCCCCCTCCCCCTCAAGCAAATTGAATTTTTTTTTAAGTTCACGTAGGCTAAATAATATAGACTTAGATCTACTATCACAAATGCTAGATAGATTATAGATAGCTAGGCCTAAAGGTTAAAGGATCTAATAGTTATTAATAGATTTATTAATTAATACTATCACAAGAATGACTAGATCTAGATTAAGAGATTAATCTAGAATCTAGCTAGAATCTAGATTAGATCTAGATCTAGATCTAGATCTATCTAGACTAGATTCTAGAATCTAGATCTTGATCTATAATTTTTTTTAGTATTTATTAGGTTGTCTTATTACAATTTTTTAATTAAAATTTTCTGTCACTTATCATATATCATTACAAACCATATCACTTACTGGTTAATTTGAGACCAAATTTAATGGTCTAGCTTAATTAGGGGCCGAGAAAACAAACAAAAACAAAATGACCTATTAACATCTTAAAATGCGAAACTCTTTTTCGCCATCAAAAGATATCAAAAAGTTACGTTGGTTTGTGTTTTCCATTCGTAGCATGATGTCATAGCAATTACGACAACATTGGGTATTTTAGTTACCAAAAAAAACCAAAACATTTTGTTAGAAATAAAACTTTATATTCATTATGTTTATTAAGGAAATATCAGACATATTTATTATAAATTCTATGTACAATGTACAATTTAAGACATTAGGCATTCCATGATGAATTGAACAATCAATACCCATGAAGATGACAATAAAATTAATATCCAAAACTAAAAATAGATCTGACAGAAATCTAGATCTAGTCCTTCTAACTGTAACGACAATACAGTATTATTAGGTAAGATGATAAATGAACTTTTTTTTAACTTTCAAATTAAATACTCTATAATTAGTATTCTCTTCTGTAGTAGCATTAGGTTAGGCGAAGTTTTCTTTTTTTTTTTTTTTTTTTTTACCAGCTATGCGTAGTAAATCTACAGTCCTGTAAGCTTGCGTGAACTTAAAATGACCCTAAGTTGATTTACAATTTGCTTGGTTTATGAGGGGAGGGGTGGGATTGCCCACCGACGATCTCTAACAGCAATAGTTAATGCTGTGACGTATGTATGGTAGGCCTGCTGAACTCACGGTGAACCCTCGACCGTGTCAACATTTTTCTCCCGCAGACAAGAAAATGTAAGCAGTCGATCTCGCGAGCGATGCGAGCGACGATGTTTGGAAAATTTTGAATAATTATTTTTTAAAATATTATTTCGTTCAAAAAATTTTTTTTTGAAAAAGAAAGAAAATAAAACCGCTCGTGGCATTTCCCATGTGAAACAATAAAATAAAGCACAACTGATTTACGTCGGATTCGAACTCGGAGATTCTAGGTCACCTACCGCACCGTTCTGTTTACTCTGCCACACACCACGATGCATTGGAAAATAAAATATTAGACATTTTGTATCAAAAGATTTCTAAAACTAAAAGGAAATAATTACTACTTCATTTATTGATGTCATTCTACGTAGTAACTGAGTAACTGCGTAAATTTTACACACAATTCCTATATTTTTAACTAACACAACAGCATTAACGAGGTTGACCAAGTCTAAAAATAAAAAAAATTGCCAGTAGGCCTAATTAGATCTAGCACAAAAAGGCTCGGAATGAGCATTGTTTAAAATACAATACTAAGGCCTAATTAAAAACTACATATAATTTCATATAAATTATACAGTCGGGTAGGCCACGAAGTATTAATATTAACAAGGTTAATGACCGGTCACGAATTATGTTCAATGAAACTAACAGTGCAGTCGGCCTACTTGGCTTGCAGTGAAGAAAAAAAATCAATATACTTATAAAATTACTAATACTTTAATACAATAATAATGCCCACAATTTCTGCACATGCTAAAACTGAATTATAATTAAAATACTAGACTTAACAGTGCATTCCGCAAAAAACAAAAATTAGTTGTTTCTATCTGACAACTAGCGTAACAATGGCGTAACGTTGCTAAAAATAGCAGCGGCATGGTATTTCTATGGGGAATTGGATTTTGGTTGAAGGGAAGCAGCATCATTGTAATTAATCATGGTAAATATCTCAAATATATATTTATCTAGGAGCTGTCGAGCGCTGATGCCCGGAGGTCGGTCGTTTTTCGTTGCAGTTCAGTTCCTAATGAGAGTGCTCCATAAGAAATGCTTGTATTAATTATTACTACATATCTCGCAAATGTTTCTGGCATTTTAGCCATAGTATCCATTTCCTTAGCATTTCGCATTAAAATAGTGATGAGATATTGCTAGATTAGCAGTTTTTTCATTTTTTGTATATAGGACCCCCCAAAAACACTAAAAATGCGAAAACTAAAAGAGCATGACGTTTCAGGGTCAGGTTCTGACTTCCGGTTTTGGTAAGGAGATCGACTAGTATTTATTTAGATTTAGCTAGACTAGATCTAGAGAAATTACTAAATCTAGATAGATCTAGATCTATCTAGATCTAGTCTAAATTAAAATGAAACTAAGAAAATGTGAAAAAATATATCTAGTTTCACCATTTCAGACAATATTGTGAGGTAACACTCCAAAAATACACAGCAAATGCTTGAGTGACCATCATCCGTCTGCTAAGAAATACTTCGTCTGCTAGCAGCTGCAAATTGTGGGCGTTTAAGTATCGTATCGCGTTAGAATTGAAATTGATCTAGATCCTAACAGAAAAATATAACAAAATGTAATAGTCGAATTCCTAATTTAATTGTTTTTCATTTAATAGATTATTTGTAATTAATACTATTTTATGTATATTTTAAATAATATATATATATCAGTTCTAATGTTTTAGTACAATTAGTAAGTTACCATTTAAGTACTCTTATATATTGTAATCGATACTTAATACTTCGATACCAGTTCGATCATATAAAAAATATAAGTACAGCGACAGTTTTATTCAATCGCAAAGCTTCTTTTTGCACA
Source organism: Physella acuta (assembly GCF_028476545.2). Lineage (NCBI taxonomy): Eukaryota > Metazoa > Mollusca > Gastropoda > Physidae > Physella > Physella acuta. The sequence goes on from NW_026731970.1 coordinate 173,946, forward strand.
AATAAAAATGAATAATTTAAATTAAATTAAATTATTCAATAAAATTAGTATTATTTTATAAATTATAACAATAAATTTTCAGTTTGTTTATAGTACGTACTCATATTAATTCAATATAAATACGTTAAGGTTTTGAATTGTGACGTTACCTCGCAACAGATCAAAGAGACAAGATGGAGAACACAGAAACAATCAGCGTTATGTCTGAAGAAGATCCTTTTCAGGATATTAGTGATGACGAACTTAAAAAACTTATTGATGATGCCATGTAATATATTTTAATAAACTTAGAGTATTATCTTCTTATTGTTCCTTAATAACATTTTAATGTATACCTTATTTTAGACCTACTTCTACCTGCAACGACAACAACGTCTGTCATCTGCTGGTAGATCTAGATCTAGACTAGATTAATCTAGAAAAGAATATATTAACTATTTGAATCTAACAATTATAACTGCTAAGATAGATAATAGATCTTGAATCTATGTTAAAACAGCAGAAGTGTTCTTTCAAACATCAATAGTTTTTGTTTTGTTTTTATTTTAATATCAAAGTCTGAATCTAATACTGTAACAGTGTAAGCCCTAGATTCTAAATATTACTAGATTTTCTAAATAATATAGATCTATATCTAGCTCTAGTCAACTATTCTTTACCTTTCTAGATAAAAATGCAATCTATTGAAATATGGAATTAAATTTTGTTAGTAAGTTAAGCTATAGTTCTAATTATAAAATGAATTCACAAAACATTAAATGCACCTTATATGTTATGTTATTGACAATATTTGTTAAAGATTTGATGGATTATTTTAAATTTTTAGCAAAGCATAGTTTTTTTTTAATGACAGTCTGTTAGATTAAATAAAGTTTTGAATTTATGTGTGCATAATATTAGGCCTTCAGTTGGTGAAAATAGTAATCTTTTATACAGATTATAAATTTCTAAATTATTTGATTGCAGTATCCAATATTTTATTCAAGACATTTGCTTCAACCTTTAGTTGATAGTTTTAGTCACACACATAATTGCTGTTGATGTATGCTGAATAGAATGGCATGGCAGGGTGATAGCGTGCACAACTGCTAATCTGAAGGTGTACAGTTTTGTTCCCTGAAACATTCCAATTCCAATAAGTACATCACTCATATTAAAGAAAGTGTAGGTGGCTGAGCATAGATCCAACCACCTTATCCCTATCATGTGCTGAGGTCACAGAAACAGTGAACTCTTTGTGTCTAAAAATCAAATGTTACATCCAAATAGTTTACTATATATTTGAATTTTATGAGGTACAAATAATTTTGTCTGGTTCTTCATTCATAAAAAACATTAGAGGGGACTAAACAGCATGGTCAATATTATAGACAAAATGCCAGTGGTCTCCAAATCAGCAAGCTTCCCATGTAATTTTCTCTTGGGGGAGGAGGGGGTGTTCAAGGACTAGGGTCTAGATTTTCTGTTGGTATCTGTCTTGTAGAACAGGTTTGGCCTTTTCTGAAGTCATACCAAAAGGGTATGTGTCACTGGCACCAATTTTTATTTTCTGGAATGTGTTGCCTCATCCTATTGTGCCTTGTTTTAGTCTAAAGATTCTCATTGGTCCTGGCATATTGTCCAACATTATTAAATTGTGCATACCTACATGTTATGTGTCAGATGAGCTGGTACAGCCTGCTGCTTTTTTCCTACATGTGTTTTCTTTACCTTTTTCACTTAGGGACAAGAAAAATGCAGCAGTTCCAGCATAGTTTTCAGCTTGTTTCTTCTTCTTCTTCATTCTTAATTTTTGGAAGAGATTCCCTCCAGCACAATCAAGTATTAAGTGTCAACTTAGGCCATTGACTCTGGATTCAGCCTGCTTTTCTTTTTTGGTTTGGTTCCATAGTCTTTGTCCAGTCAAGAACAAACTACAAGGCAGTTCTTTGATTTTGGAGTTTCCTCTCCATAATGAGTGGCTGTTGCCAGCTTTTGAGCCTGATCTGCGCAGAGTTAAAAAACTCTAGACTTTCCAGTTCAGCAACCATGAGACTAACCCACCCGACCAAGCCAGTTCTCCATCATGTTTAAAATCCTGGCTTTTATCAAACACATACAATTAGTCAAGGTTTTAGATAATTAAGACACTTTATAAGCCAGCTAAACATTTTAATTAATTATTTTGTGTACTAATTGGTGAACTCATTAAAGGAAGAAGTGTTGAGGTGTGGTGGGTCTCATGGTATTTTTCCATTAGTCATACATCTAAGTTAGGTATTTTTTTTTGTAACTTCACTACACAAAACCTACTATTGCCCTTGAATAATTAATCATTTGTTTTTCTATATTAATTTTATTTCTTTTCTGACACCGAATCATCCTGCAGACGATCGAATGAGGTACTGTCCACAGAAACACAAATGTTTGAGAAATACCTCCATCGCATTGAACCGAGAGACTCTGGGAGCATACAGCCACTACAACACCCCGGAGCGGGATCACTGCATGTGGATAAAAGCCTTGCACATAGGATGCGAACCAAGATTCGACTGAGTCAGGGAGATAAATCTTTAAAATTGAACGCTGAACAGAAATGTGATATTGCACAGCGTGAGCTTGAAGAATTGCGGGACGACATTGATAAAATGAAAGAAGAATCTGAGAAGGTCATGGACACTCTAAAGGCAAGTTTCTATTTTCAGATAATAGGGCTGTGGGAAAGGTTGCTATTTAAAAAAAACAGTGCTTTAGGAAATTTCTATCAATTTCTATACATATAAATTTAAGTATGTCTGTCTCTGTGTCTGTCTTATATGCATTACTACACCTTTATCAGTCTACAACATCGGCAGTCAGTTGACCCGGGTTGCACTATGGTGTCTTTATTCATTTTAACAAGCATCATACACCAGACACATCTGGCTACTACATTCCATGATCAAACTGAACCAGGGTTAATGCCCTGCTGTAGTATAACCTGTAGCTGCCCAGAATGCCTCCAAACAACCATGGCGGTTGCCAAGGAGTGTTTTACTTCACCCATACTGAAAGTGATTTAATGTGCACTGAAGGTCTGGGATTTGTTTTTTTTTTCTAGTGCAATATACATCTTTTATTACAACAATAGTGAAAGGCAGTGGCGGAACTAGAAAAAAAGGGCCACCCCGCAAAAAAATTTTTTAGGCCCCCCCTATATATATATATATATATATATATATATATATATATATATATATATATATATATATATATATATATATATATATATATATATATATTCATATACAATAACATAATACGAACATAGGATACTCGTTGCTGTCCTGTTCGAAATTTGAAAAAAACATCAATTAAAAGATTTTTCAACATCATGTCATGTGTGTAAGTGCATTAGCGTGTTTTGTGAAAAACCAGTGTTAATTAATTTTTAATAGAAGCCCTCGTCGAAATTTTTGGTCAAAATAATATAAAACATGAAAGCTTTGTATAAGTAATGGTGTCTTATGTTATGTTTATTTTTAAGTTTTTTTTTGTAATTATATTATTAATGTTTTAAATATTATTGATTTAATACATTTCAATACATTTCCTTTTTATATAATATCATTCTTTAGTAATTACTTACAAAAAATAATAATTTAGAGAAGTAATTGCTTTTTAATTTGTTTAGTACAAATCTATTAAAAGGAGCTTATGATCACCCCTATTTGACTATTTTTAAAAAAAGGGAAATAAGTCATGGTTTGAACATTTGCTTATCTTTGATAAGTTTAATTGTAGAATAAAGACTCAGCTTTCAAAGTTGTTTAAAAACGAAGGGAAAAAGAAGATACAAGAGCGTGAGGTGGTGTCTATAGAATAAAGATAATCCAACCGCAGCTACGGTAATTTTTTACAAAACAACCATCAAGTCAAAAATGAAAGAAAATTTACTTTTTTTTTAACTATTTTAAACTATAAAAAAATGTATTATGGTCGGCTCTGGGCCCCTAAATGGCGTGGGCCCCCCCGCATTGCGGGGTCTGGCGGCACTGTAGTTCCGCCCCTGGTGAAAGGTGTGGATGTAAAATTATGTCACTCATCAAAAAATACATCAATGGTAGCAATTGAATGTTATCACAACGAGTGTCTTTGAATTTCTTTTCTTCTGAGATAGCAGCCTCACACATGATGGGTACACTAGTTTTTAAATAAGAGTACTTTAGAACTTTCTATTTAAAATATATATATTTGACCATTCCAGGCTGTTATGGAGGAAGCAGACATGCGCCTATCTGAAATGAGGAAAGAGTCCTATGAATTTGAGAGAGATATTGTCAAGGGATCAGTGAACCACAGAACCAATAAAGTTATAGCAGAGAAGTGCATGAGATACTTTGAAGACAAGCTTAGAACAAGGGTAAGGTTTTAAAAGTCTGTTCTTGTTTTGCTAATTATTCTAGCATTAAAATGCTATGTATGTTACATTTTGTTTACATTTTTGCTTATGGTTAGCACTAAACAAAAAAGGATGTGGCTATTCATGGTGAATTACGAATACCCCTCCTAAGGCTATTTTTAACTAACCAATCAGAGCAAAGCATTTTTTCTGTGATTCTGTAATCCCATTATTTATGCAATAAGTACTATTTTGCAGGTGTAATGTCTTTAGATCTAACTTTATCACTAACTCTAAACTCTAATGCCTAACTTCTTTCGATTAACCGTAATGCCTAATCCTAATGACTAACCCTATGCTTAACCCTAAAAGTAGTTTAACAAACAGCCATTATTTACCAAGTAAGATAGAAAAAAAAATAAAACTCAGAGACAAAAAGAATAAAACCCACACTTTAAAAACTACCTGCCTTGCCTGAAGCATAACCACTTCACCACAACAGTCATCACAACATCAAAAAGTTGAATGTCATATGCAAGCTAAGCTGGATATAGCGAAACTTGCCCATGTGGCATGGCCCCGGAGAATACAGACCACGTTCTTCAGGACTGTTTCCTTATATAGCCAGGCGCGATACAAACACTGGTTCCTATACCCCCCCACTCAAGGAAAAACTATATGGGGCACCTGCGGATCTGGAGACCACAGCCCAGTTCATACACGAAGTTGGACTTGTTTAAATCCTCCACCATAAATTAAATTAAGAATGCAAAAGAAGGAAGAAGAATATGCAAGCTGATCAAAATATTAATACGCATGCATGTGCAGGACAATATATTTAAAAATTATGTAATTGGTTGGAAATACCATACTACAAATAGAGTTTGAAAGCTATTGACAGTTCACTACGAATAGGCACTCTCATTTATCAAAAAACAAAATTATTCTAATTTACCATATTTATGAAGTAACTGTTAAGCTATATTTAACGTTGCTTATGTTCTCTCAGGTTTACATGTTTCATCAAAACACAGTGTATTCAGTTCTTTAGATAAACTTTTATTCTATGTTTATGTTTTTTATTAATTTAAAATTAGTTTATTTTCTATTTCATTATTTCAAACAGGATGCTTTGATTGAAAAGCTGAGGCTGAAAAATTCTCAACTGAAAGTACAAAAGAAGAAGCTTATGATGCAGCTCAGGCAAGTAAGTAGATGTAGGTCCATAACCTCATGTTGGTCTATATATATATTATCTGCAGGCATAAGTACGCAAAGGATGGGTTCATAACCACATTTAGGTCTATATATGAACAAAGGACTTGTCTGTTACCATATATAGGTCTATATGTATTATATGAAGGTATAAGTGAGCAAAGGAGTGTAAAGCTGACTATACAATGCAGAAATATAAACATACGTTATATAAGTATATTGTGCTTGGTGTAATGACTAATATTAAATTTTATATCCTACATACTATGGACAAAGCAAAGATTTTTGTTTCCTGTTTTCATAACTTAAGCAAAATTTAATTAGAGAATTAAAAGTCTTTTTTTTTAATAAAATAAAAAGGTACACAAATGAAGTAAGTTTCAATAAAAACAAAATTTTGAATTTTAATAATTTTATTTAATGTATCATTACTTTATCAGGAGAAATGTTACTTATTACCATGTTCATCAAATATATTTACCATTATGTTTCTCACAAATGAATAATTGTATAATTTTTAAATATTTTTTTGTTATGTTTAGAAAGAAGAGATGGGTGAAGTTTTGAATGAAGTGGATTTCAACCAGTTGAAGATAGAAAACCAACAGTATTTGGAGAAAATTGATGAAAGAAATCAAGATTTACTGAGATTAAAATTGATGGCCGGCAACACACTCCAAGTTCTAAACTCATATAAGGTTCTTTTTTCTTCTTATTTTGATTGCTAGGAAAATTTTATACATTTCAATAATCTATATAGCCTACTTAATACTTTTGAGTAGGATAGTGGTTAATAAACTTTAATCTTTATTGAAATTATGACAACAGGCCTACTCTCAGTAAAACAGATTTAGGATGATTGAAGATACCAATATCCAATAAAATATAGGTGTGTTAGGTTGTTAGTGGTATTGTAATCTCGACTAGTTTTATGGTTAGAAATAATTTATTAGTGTTGGGGGTTAGGGATAGGGTTAGCTAGCTATGTGTGTATTTCAGTTAAATACCTATAAGACCTCTTTTTTAAGAAGATTCATTTATCGGACACTGGTCTAAAAAATTCCCCCATTTTTCTCACTGAATGAATGCAGAATGTGTCTTCATAATTAATGCGATATAGCTACATATGGCCATTCATTGACCACACAGTAGGCTTAGGTTATTTACATTTTAAGTTATTTTGCAAATATTTATTTATCTGCAATTATCCAAATTGTTTTAAATTACAAAAAATTAAAAATTTTGTTAACTATATTAAATGCATTATTTTTAAATATTGCAAAAAATGCATTTATTTCATAGTTTTAGTTTTGTAAAGTCAATTCAAATTTTGCTTTACAAACCAAACATATCTTATTTTTTATAAAAAAAAAAGTAATTTTTAACAACAAAAAGCTAACACATCTTAAAAAGAGTCAACATTTTTGAACTGTCTAGAAAAAGCTGCTGACCTTGACTAAAGAATCAGCACGCTTAAAAAGTGAAATCAGTTTCCGTCAAGAGATGGACTCCAGGATTCAAGCAGAAACTGCTATCGTGGAAGTCGTGAGTCTACATTACTTGATATTACTTTGCAATTGCTCTTTTAACTTATTCTATACAATCTGCTCTTCTCAGCTAATTAGCCACTCTATTTAGAGATCTATTTTTTTTAAATTACTATTCTTGTGTTTAACTTTATATTTTTTTCTCTACAATGTACTGAATTTATTGGTAAAAAAAGGAATTTGATTTCATGAGTTTGTTTTATCTCTGATGATCCTAGGAGAGAACAAAAGCTGAACAGATCAATAAAAAACTGCGCAAACAGCTTAGCAACTTTAAAGTCCCTGGTGTTATGGAGTACGTGAGAGAGAAGGCACAGATGTACGAGCTACAGAAGAAAGTCAAAAGCTGGGAGAGAAAAGTGGACATAGCAGAGGTAATCTCATCTTATACTTGACATAGCAGAGGTAATCTCATCTAATTCTTGACATAGCAGAGGTAATCTCATCTAATTCTTTACAAAGCAGAGGTAATCTCATCTAATTCTTGACATAGCAGAGGTAACCTCATCTCATTGTTGACATAGCTGAGGTAATCTCATCTCATTGTTGATAGCTGAGGTAATCTCATCTAATTTTTGACATAGTAGAGGTAATCTCATCTTATACTTGACATAGCAGAGACAATCTCAGCTAATTCTTTACATAGCAGAGGTAATCTCATCTAATTCTTGACATAACAGAGGTAATCTCATCTAATTCTTGACATAGCAGAGGTAATCTCATCTAATTTTTGACATAGCAGAGGTAATCTCATCTAATTCTTGACATAACAGAGGTAATCTCATCTAATTCTTGACATAGCAGAGGTAATCTCATCTAATTCTTGACATAGCAGAGGTAATCTCATCTAATCCTTGACATAGCAGAGGTAATCTCATCTAACTTTTAATGTAAAGATGAAATAGATGGACACTAGATTGTTCCCAGCTTGATTTTTTAAAAAATAAATGACTGTCTTTTTGATTGTTCATGATAGTACTGGAACTAAATATTTTAATCATAAATTTGTGTGAAAACACAATGCTTAGATGGTCATCTATTTGTTTGTTGATGTTAACACTCAAACTGTAACTGGTTTTTGCATGTAAGAAAGTTCCTCCCTTTTAGTGTGACTGTCTACTCAAACAGTACCCAAAAAATGACATTAACAAAACAATTCATTAAATGTGATCCTGAATTTTTATACAACTGTGGCACCCTGCTATCTCAGAAGTTTTCATAATCCATTGACTAGTTCAGTCAATTTTTTTTTAAATTTCTAGTCATCATAAAAAAAAATTGAGGAAATATGTGTTATCAATTTTATATTTTTGTCATAAATATCAGTTTCCTTGATTACCATTACAGATTTATAAAGAAATTGTTCTTTTTTGCCTTGCCTGTTGCTATTTCACTTGCTTTGCTATGATTCATTGTTAACTATTTAGTTTTTAAGTGTCTTATGCTGTACATATTTTATAGCATATTTTACATAGAATTATTTAAAGGAAAGGTTGTTTCCTCTTTAGACCTAGCGATCCAAAATGTAGATGAAGTGGAGTTCATATATTTCTTTACCTCAACATATGAAAGTATGGTGTGGTTAGCATTATGCTGAGATGGCTTTACTTTCCCTATCATAAGTTGGGGTACCCATTAGAGCTGTGTGGACTCAAGGACATTCTAAATCACAAGTCCGAACTGAGATCCAAACTCTAGACCTTTGGACTAACAGCCAAATATTACCCTTCGAAAATGGTGTCCCATATCTAATTATTTGAGTTTAATTTTCCTAAAATTATATTAAATGGTCACATCAAAGCTTGTAATGCCTTCTTCTATTGTTTCTGTAAGTTTCAATTTACAGTATAAATCGAGTGCAGTTTCTCTTCTATTATTCTGATAACAACTTTTTATACCCCCTGTAGATGGCACTGCATACACACAGAAAAACCTGGCAACAGAAACAAGCAAGGAACCCAATCAGCAGCCAATGGTGAAGTGGTTTGAGGCTGACAGAAAACCAAAACATACAGGAAATGTATGGCTTCGTGAAACATCATACCTTGTCAATTGTAACATACACATTTTTTACCTCGAGGCAAAGACAGCTGATAATCATCATGAAACCAATAAAATTCAAACCAACTGCAAACGTTGCTGTGGTGTGTTTCTGTTTGTGTGAGCGGCATGATTTGTTATGCATGAAGACAAACTGTAGCGGAGAACTCCTAATATCATGATAAACCATGGTCTTTTGACTGGTTAAGATGTGACAGCGCAAAGTGGGTCTATCAAAGTGCATGATCTGTAATTCCAAAACATTCCCCTCCAGTAATTCTAACCCATCCATTCCTGTTTTGCTCCATATATGTCCCTGTGTTTTATATCACTATCTTGTTTTTTGAGACATTGCTACAGAACATGACAATTTTTAACTGAACAGTAAATTTTTTTTTACAATATTTAATGCACTTTTAATTAGTATAATAATTTTATTAGTATAATAAAAATAAAATATTTAAACATGAAAGTTTTACAGAATTTGTTAAAGGATTATTTCAAAGTATTCAATATTTTGTGTTTTATTATTGACAGTGTTTTTTTTTACACTTTTTAATTTAAACAAATTACTTTTTTAAGTTAGCGTTTGATTTAATATAGATTTAAATCAAGTAAAATATTCACTAGAAACACAAGGGTGTAATTAACTAAACAATATAATTTAATATAACAGACATAACAGGATATTTAGCTTACATGTTTGTGTTTGGTTTAAATTTTTCTTGTAAAATAAAGTGACAAAATAAAGAACGCAACATGTATGTCCTTAAAATGTTTATTGTTGTGAAGCTCATGAAATATTCAATACATCAGCACAATGCCTGCTATTTTCAATGTAAGGCACACAACTCAAAAAAATAAATCTAAAATGGATATAAAATAACCCATGTAAAATGTTTCACAAATTAAATATATTTATTATAAATGGATATGTAATCTATGTAAAATACTGTTACAAATTAAATTATTTATTAAAAATGAATATATAATCCATTTTAAATATTTCCGAAAATTTGTGTATTATTAACGAATATATAATTAGCCATTTAAATAAATTAAAACTGTTTTCACATAGCTTTATTTATTATCAATGGCTGTTAAGGAACCATGTAAAATATTTTCACTTATGCGTATGTAAATAAATCAAAACCAACTACAATAAATTTTCAAATCAGCAAGTTATTGGTACTTAAAGTAAGTTCATGTACGACCCACACTTATTAGAGGATCAAGTGTTTCACACTTTTATTTTGAATTATGAGAACCAAACTGATTAAAATCATAATATGTTTATTTTAGAGGTGTGGGTGAAAGTTTGCGAGGTCATTTAGAGAGGGGTGTGGCTGGTTGTTTCAGATGAGGGTGATGACAAAGGCAGAGACGTAGCGACCCTTCCCGGCGCCTGGGGACAAACTTTCGATTTGCACCCCCCTCCCTCAAACTTTCGATTTGCAACCCCCCTCAAGCTTTCGATTACTTTTTCCAACCCATTTTGGTGCCCACCCTAAGGTAGGTGCCCGGGGACATATGTCCCCCCCCCTGCGCCCCCCCATCGCTCACCCCTGGACAAAGGTTAACAGCTAATATTGCATGACATCATTTATGGACGACCTTCAACATGGTATTAATCACACTTCAACATAACACAGAAAACCACTAGCATTAGAACACAAAAAACCACTAGCATTAGAACACAAAAAACCACTAACATCAGAACACAAAAACCCACTTACATCAGAACACAAAAAACCACTAACATCAGAACACAAAAACCCACTAACATCAGAACACAAAAACCCACTTACATCAGAACACAAAAACCAACTAACAAAAGAATACAAAACCCCAATAACAACAGAACACAAAAACCCACTTACATCAGAACACAAAAACCCACTAACATTTATGGACAAACTTTTTAACTAGGTATTAAATGCACACTTCAACAGAACACAAAAGCCACCAAAACCCACTAATATAGCACACACAAAAATCACTAACCAGAAAATAAAAACCTACTAGCAACAAAACACAAAACCCCACTAACCACAAAACACATGAGTTAACAAAAACCCACAAACTAACTGAAAGACCATTATAGGGAGACTCAATTTTCAGCAAAAATGTCAAAAAGCCATGGCTAAATAATAAAAGATATGCATCAATGCTTTATTTTATTCTACTCTAAATTATTTGCACAGGCTCATTAGGTCAAGTTTAAACCTTATGTCTTTATAGGTTAAATGACTTAATTAGCTCGTTAGCTTTGACAGCTCACATTCAGTATGTAAATACAATTAATTGATAATGTTGATATCCTCAACTCACAACAAACACAACTTAAACATTTTGATAATGTCAGCCCACATCCAAGATGTGGATTTCCATAATTCACATATATATATATATATATATATATATATATATATATATATATATATATATATATATATATATATATATATATATATATATATATATATATATATATATATATATATATATATATTAAATGTTAGATCTAAGATTTGCACACTGCATGCACAACTAAATCTAATCTACATTTTTACTGTTATGTATAGGAACATCAACCTTTATATTGATTTTAATGTAGAATTGCTAAGGTCATTTAACTGGGATAATCACAAGAGAAATGCTTTTTAATCAAAATATCTAAGCTATTAATAACATTTCTTTGACCTATTTTATCTCTAATACTTAATTTTTTTTTGTGTGTGTGCTGTTAAATAGAAGTGAATGTGTAAATTCAGAAGTGCCAGAATTTGCACATATTTTCACAGTATATGAATTTCTATTCAGCTTTGCGTTTTGATTTGTTACATTATTTAAATATTTCTTTTAAATGAGCTCATAATAAATTAACTGCAGTTGTTAAACATTCCATTTTTTAGAATATTACAATAAATACATTTTCAAATTTCAAATCCATAATAAAAGCAGATTTTTTTAGTGAATTTAAATAACTAGCAACCACTAGGGTAGCAAATAGTTTCACAAAACCATTTTTAGTGTGTAGGTCTGGACATTAGACTGCCCAGTCACACTTAAAAACTGAAAGGACACTACAAAACAAAGGAAAGCAATTTAGAATCTATTTCTAAAACCAATATATTATAAATGAAATTAAAAGAAGATTTAAATTTTTTTTTTTAATATAAGAAGAATACTATTCCCATCTAAAATAAAAGAAATTAACATGATCAATTTATATTAAATTTTAAATAAAAATAAAAACATTATGTCAATGCATTTTTAATACATCATCAAACTGCAATATAATTTATATATTGTCCTAACAATGCCTAACATCAATCACTGTTTCAATATCATAGAGAAACTCCATCTGAGCTGTGATAGATACATCACAAAGTCAAGCCATTTAAAAACTAGGAATGGTGTGTGTACAGAAACAAAAGTAGAATCCAACCCAATAAACTGTAATACTATCTGGCTGAGTGTGAGATTAAACAATACTTTCTCTGTTTGATTTAGGTCTGGCTGGTAGCACAGCAAGCAGGTCTTCAATAAAAAATTCTGTTGGTCTTTCTGGCTCTCTGAGGGGCGTGTCCTCATCGGAGTTGTGTCCGGAATCTCTGTCATCTGACCTGTTACAAGAGCAGAGATTCTTTTATTTAAAACTTTAGTTATAAGTTTGAAAGCGAATTAGTCTAAATTAATTGAAATTTAGGTAGTTCTATGTCTCAATATTATAATGTAGACTAGTTTTAATTTGAATATAATTCTGTTTAGTTTTTAATCATGAAAATAATTATTCCTTTATAGAAATGTAGGCCTATAACATGTTAATGAATAAAAAATGTTAAACATTTTCATTATGTAAGAGTTAAAGATAAAAGTAGTGTTTGAGATTATTTATTTTCAAAATAAAGGAGACAGCATGGTTGGGTGATAGATACTATGATTGCTGTAACGAAGTACTTGAGTTTGGATCCCAAATTCAAATCTGTAGGACGTCTACCCATTTATGACTCAAATAAGATAAACCAAGGTGGCTTGGCATAGTGCTGACAACATTATCCCTTTGCATGCTACAGTCATTGAAACAGATGAACTCTACTTTATCTTCCGCATGCATCTCGGACACAAGGGGTCATCCATAAATGATGTCACGCTTTTTTGGACGATTTTTACCCCCCCCCCCCCCTCCGTCACACATCGTCACAAAAAGCCAGACCCCCCCCCCCCCCTAAAATGACAGCAAACTTAGCCTACAACCCCTCCCTCAAAATTGCATTTGAATTTTTTTTTAAACATCGATATTTTTCCAAAATCTTATCTGAACTCTGTCAAAATAGAGTACTTTAATCAATTCTTATTACAATTTATTAGAACAATTTTCTTAAACATGAAATATCTAAAATCCGTTTTCTAACATTGCTATTTTATAATGCAAAAGTGTGACGTCACACCATCTGAAACCCCCCCCCCCCCCATCACACACCGCCACAATATTACGGACCCCCCTCCCCAGAGGCGTAGCGAGGGGGGAACATATGTCCCCGGGTGCCGACCTTATTGGGGGCGCCAAATTGAAAGTTCGAGGGGGGATGCAAATGAAAAGTTCGAAGGGGGGTGCAAATCAAAAGTTTGAGGGGGGGGGTGCAAATGAAAAGTTCGAGGGGGGTGGGTGCAAATCAAAATTTTGGCCCTGGGCGCCGGGAAGGGTCGCTAGGCCTCTGCCCCTCCCCCTACAAGTGTGACGTCAAGGTGTTTTTATAAAATATGTCTAACCCTACCTGGCAGACCACTGGCTCCCACCTAGGAACTTTGTTGTGGAGACTGTAGCTCTATGGATATCTGAGGCAAGCTTCTTCGCATGGTCGTACTGAAGGACTCCGCACTTTCTCAGCAGTGCTATGCCAGGTATCCACAAGACCGACGCAAACACAAGAACACCACAAGCCACACTGGCATACCAGGGATAGCACTCTTTCTCCATTAGTGTCTACATAGGAATAGTCTTAATTAGGTAACAAGTGCAAACATTGATTACTTTGAAGAAAAATTAAATGAAATCTTAAGGAAATAAGGCCTATAATGAAGTTATACATTCATATACACATGTGTATGTTATTATATAGTTTATATAGTTCCAATTTATATAAGTAAGATTATGTGTAGAGCTATGTGTATAATAAACATTCACATAAGAGATTTTGGATATATTTATGTTAGTATTTAAAAGTTTAGTTCACACATTACCCTGTATTGTGTCACACATGCCTCTCACTGATAAAAAATTAAAAATTATTTCTAAAGCTGTGTTAGCTTTCCGACCAGTGTTTCTTTCAGGCACCTTTTCAGGGGGATGGGGGGGGGGCACTGGCTCCTCGAAGCACATCTACTACACCCGGAACAAATAGAATTTATGTAGAAAATATATACTTTTGTGCGCAACCGCCGCCCCCCCCCCCCTTCCACCTGGAAAATTCCCCCCCCCCCCCCTCCGAGATAAAAAAATTCTGAAATAAACACTGCTTCTGACATTCTGACATAGCAAAATAATTTAATTTTAATTATATTTAATTTAATTCTAAACATTAAAAAAAAACTTAGGCAAATGTGAAATTTGTGACAATGTCCAAATAAAGAATAATCAGTATTACTTAACAAGTAATCACACTCAAATAGTATAAACTAATTATAAAACAGAAACAGGAGATGAAATGACAAACCGTGACAGAGTTGTAGGCCTTGTAAGTTATTGGGGAGGAAAACATCTTAATCAATGTCCCCAGCAGAAGTGCCACCATAAAGAGAGGTGCTAGAAACTTCCATGCAACCCTCCAGTAGATATTGGGCTTGTGGCCAATCATGCACTCAATCTCTTCACTAAACCTGAAGTAGGTTGATAGTATAGGCTATTCAGTTTTTGTTTTTTTAAATAATCGACACTTGTATGATGAAATTCGGAAAATAATAATAAGGTATTAATTATAGGTTTAAAAATATTTTTATCCACAAATATATGTGAATGTATATGTGTATGTGTGTGCATATGGATTGACATGAGTATGGGTATTTGTAAGTGCACGTGTATGTGTAGGGTATAGTTTTATATATATATATATATATATATATATATATATATATATATATATATATATATATATATATATATATATATATATATATATATATAGATGGAAGTATAGATGGAACTCTGAAAAAGTGGGGATTTGTTACCTTGACAGATAAAAAAAACACATTTTAATCTCTATGGTCATGGCATAGAGTGGAACTGTGTAAAATATAGGTTAGGTCAATGATCTTGTTTTTATATGTGATGCCAGACCAAACTCAAGGGGTTAATAATTTGATGTTTACCACCTTGTACAACACCCACGTAAAACACCCTCACCTGTTTGCGCCAAGGATCCACCCCACGGCCAGGCACTCCCCCAGGGCCACCATGATCAAAGGAAAAGTTCCAGCGAAGGTGTCAAAGAGCGCCACCCAGTAGGACCCGCTGCCAGTGACAAACAGCATGCCCACCAGGCACATGCTTGTACACAGCATACCTGGTCACAGGAAACAACAGGTGGACGACAGTCAGCAGTTTAAAAAACAAATACATGTTTTCTAAAAAACAATTGATAATAAAAAGATAAAGAGCATATATCATTTTGTTTTGATTGTAATTTTTATCATGATTTATTGTGGTAGATTCTCTTTTCTTAAATAGCAATATTTTTTAAATAATACTTTTATACTTCTATTTTACTGTTATTATAAAAAAAAGAATAATAAAAACATGGTGGATTATTTTCTTAAAATAAAAATAAAAATTTGTTTAAAATTTATGTTAAAATTTGCATAAAATTTAACTACTGCTTTAAAATATATATAGTAAATATATCTGTACATTTGCTATTTTACTGTTTTACAAAACAATATGTAAACTCTACCGGAAACTAGCCATTTTTTTCTCATCCAAGGGTAAATATCCAAGTCATAAAGGGAAGTTGTCACCCCTTCAATGGTACCAAACTCACTGCCCAATCCAAGGGAGAGCAGCATAAGAAAGAACACCACGGACCAAAATGGCGCAGATGGACCAAACTCATTGATTGCTTGCGTGAAGATGATGAATGCTAGACCGGTACCTTCAACACCCTGAAAGATTTTGATCTTTAGTTCAAGATAAATTAGCCTGATAATTAACTAAGATAGAAAACACAATTATTAGACCCTTAGGAGAAAATACAAACATCCGCAGTTATAAATTAACTTTTTTATATTAAAATGGTTCTGCGCATTCGAAACAGAGGTCCTGTTTTGTTTTAATCCATCTCTTTTAAATTTCATTTGTGTCTCAGACTTCAGGATTGTGTAACATAACTCAAACAGTTGCCTCACCCGTGCTGCAACTGTAAACCGCATTTCAAGCACACACCCCAACCAGAGGCGGAACTACAGTGCCGCCAGACCCCGCAATGCGGGGGGGGGGGGGCACGATATTTAGGGGCCCACAGCCGACCATAATAAATTTTTTATAGTTAAATTTTTAAAAATTTTCTTGCGTTTTTTACTTGATGGCTGTTTTGTAAAAAAGATCACCGTAGCTGCGGTTGGATCATCCTAATTCTATAGACACCACCCCACGCTCTTGTATATTCTTTTTCCCTTTGTTTTTAAACCACTGTGAAAGCCGAGTCCTCTTTCTCCTATAATAAAACGTATCAAAGACAAGCAAACGTTCAAACCACTTTCATGACTTATTTCCCTTTTTTAAATTGTCAATGGGGGTGCTCATACGATCCTTTTAGTAGATTTGTACTAAACAAATAAAAAAAACAATTACTTCTCCTTATTATTATTTTTTATAAAGTACTTACTAAAAATTGACATTGTATAAAAAGTGAAAAGGTCTCATAGCAGAAATTAAATAAAACTGATTTTGTAAATAGACTAATGCGCTCACACACATGACAAGTTGATGTTATTTGTTTTAATTGAAAAAAAAAAACACATTTTTTTTCAAAACCCGAAGAGGACAACAATGAGTATCCTATGTTCGTATTTTGCGTTTGTAAATATATATATATATATATATATATATATATATAAATAAATAAATAAATAAATATATATATATATATATATATATATATATATATATATATATATATATATATATATATATATATATATATATATATATATATTAGGGGGGCCTAAAAAAAATTTGCGGGGTGGTCCTTTTTTTTTAGTTCCGCCACTGACCCCAACTGCCCAATTAGTATACCCTATTCATATCATCTCCTTACACTAACTGTATATCTTATTCTTAAATCATCCTGTGCACAAATTGTATAACGTATTCAAATCATACCCTCCTGCTCAAATTGTATACCTTATTCAAATATAATCTCACCATACCCCAAAATGTATACCTTATTCAAATCTATTCCAACCCCACCCCAAATTATATACCTAATTCAAATCCATTCTTACCCTAACCCAAATTATATATCTTATTCTACTCTTTTCCAGCCGCATCCCAAATTATATACCTTATTCAAATCTATTCCCACCCCACCCCTAATTATATACTTTATACAAATCTAGTCCCACCCCAAATTATATACCTTATTCAAATCTATTCCCACCCCACCCCTAATTATATACTTTATATACTTTATACAAATCTAGTCCCACCCCAAATTATATACCTTATTCAAATCTATTCCCACCCCACCCCTAATTATATACTTTATACAAATCTAGTCCCACCCCAAATAATATACCTTATACAAATCTATTCCCACCCCACCCCAAATTATATACCTTATTCAAATCTATTCCAACCCCAAATAAATACCTTATTCAAATCTATTCCCACCCCACCCCAAACTATATACCTTATTCAAATCTATTCCAACCCCAAATAATATACCTTATTCCAATCTATTCCCACCCTATCCCAAATTATATACCTTATTCAAATCTATTCCAACCCCAAATAATATACCTTATTCAAATCTATTCACACCCCACCCCAAATTATATACCTTATTCAAATCTATTCCAACCCCAAATAAATACCTTATTCAAATCTATTCCCACCCCACCCCAAATTATATACCTTATTCAAATCTATTCCCATCCCAAATTATATACCTTATTCAAATCTATTCCAACCCCAAATAAATACCTTATTCAAATCTATTCCCACCCCACCCCAAATTATATACCTTATTCAAATCATCCTCTAGACTACACGCCCGAAATGGGCGGGTTGTAAAATTGGTGAAGGCGGTCAAGTTATCCTCAAACATTTCCTTGTAGACCCTGTTTGTTATGGTCTCTGAGCTGTTGTGGCCATAGCACATGACGTCAGACACGTTTAGGTTACTGCATATCTCCCCTAGGATACCGATATTACTGTTGACAAAAAATTTATTTAAATTAACCATAATATGGAAATATATTCCACAGACATTGTAAGCTAATTGCCAAGTGATTGAAAACAAATACCAAAAGTTAGAGTACAGGTTATGGGAGTTTGATATATATATATATATATATATATATATATATATATATATATATATATATATCCGTGCTAAAGAATTAATTCTGATTGAATATCATTCGTATAAACAATATCTTGCTCCTAGGGAGAGAGAGATGAAGGGGTGGGGGGGTTGTTCTTTTGCAGCCTAGTGTGATGAGGAGGTGGGGGGGGGGGGTGAGAAAGTGAGACGAACATTTTTAGCCTCTAAAAGACGGTGTTTGATTTAAATTGTAATAAAAAATTGATCATTACACTCAATGTTGACAGAGTTCTGTAAATATTTTACATTAGAAAGAAATCGATGTTTAAAAAAAATTCTAGTGTTTTAAAGAAATTTATAGGCTGAGGTGTGACGTCAATTTAATGGGGACTGGGGTTTTTTCACAATGCGTGAGGGACGTAAGGGAGGTAAACATCGTTTTGAAGAAAAGCTTGATGTCTTTTAAGTTTTAAGGATAACCTTGTATAGGCAAGGTAGATTTACAAACATATATATATATATATATATATATATATATATATATATATATATATATATATATATATATATATATATATATATATATATATATATATATGTATGTATAAAAAATAATATATATATATATTTATATTGTTTGTTGATTTACAAACAATATATATATATATATATATATACATATATATATATATACATATATATATATATATATACATATATATATATATACATATATATATATATATATATATACATATATATATATACATATATACACACATATATATATATACACATATATATATACATATATATATACATATATATATATATACATATATATATACATATATATATATATATATATATATATATATATATATATATATATATATATATATATATACTGGCAATAGGTGATACCCCAAGAGGTTTCAAACTGGGCATTCTAAATTAAGAAACATTTGGAATAGGAACTCACTAATCAATACAGTGGTTGTACATGACCGTGGCCTTGAACCCTATGACCGCGAAGATGACGGCACAAGCAAAGATGGCGGTGCACCAGTTGGTGGCGGCACGATGACGGTGTCCCCTCTCCATGTTGTTGTGGACCGGGTTGTAGCTGGAGAAGGCGATGAGGCCACCAAACGCCAACCCGAAGGAGAAGAAGATTTGGGCCGCCGCGTCCAACCAGCAGGACACGTCCAGCAGCTCTTCGATCTGAGGGGGAGATCGAAATTTTAGTGCTCTGTAGCAGGGGCGTAGCGAGGGGGGGGGGGGGCGGGGGGTGCGGAGCGCACCGGGTGACACCATTTAGGGGGGGTGACACCAAGGCAAAAAATAGCAAAATATATAAAGAAAAACTTGAGGGGGGGGGGTGCAAATCGAAAACTTGAGGGGGGGTTGCAAATCGAAAGTTTGAGGGGGGGGGGGGGGTGCAAATCGAAAATTTGAAAGTTTGTCCCCGGGAAGGGTCGCTACACTGCTCTGTAGATCACTTAGATTGAAAATCACCACCAATTAGATTTACTCTTTTCATCCCAATCTGTCACTCTGTTAGACTTCATTCATAGCGCCCCCTTCTCCCCCCCCCCCCCACCCACTGGGTAACTTAGCAGATGAAACTGAATCTGTCCAATATATCAGTTTAACCAATCAATGCATTAAAGTATATATGGGACGACATGGTTAAGTGGTAGAGCTTACAAGTGCTAGCCCGAAATCCTTTAGTTCGGATCGCGAGCTTGGGTCTTTGGAACGTCCCTGAGTTCACCCAGCTCTGATGGATACCTAACTCACGTTAGAGAAAGTAATGCGGCTGGGCATAGTACTTACCAAACTATCCCCCAATATGCCGAGTTTATTGAAGCAGGTGAACTCTACTTCACCTGTCTCATGTGCCTTGGGCACAAACGGGAAGAGAGGATGCTGATGATGATAATGATATTTAAAGTATCTAAGCCTTGCGGCGCCCAGAAAGTGCTGAGAAAGGCCCACCCCGCACTTAAATTCATGTATGAGATAGGGGAAGTAACAATACCAAGAGGGGAAGCAACTTGGTTACAATGGGGGAGAAACGTCGATAAACACAAAATATACGTTTTAAAGTAACTAAGAACTGTTTTTAACGTTAATTTAAAGATTTAGAAAGGAATAATAAAGTTATCCTGCTCCTATATTTAAAATTGCAGTAAACAGTGACTATTTTAAAAATAAAGTAATACATCACAATATTGATCGAGATTTAGAAACTGACCTTTGGCGTGAACATGTGCACGAGACCATCAACAGAGCCCTCTAGTGTGATGCCACGGATGAAGAAAATGATGAGCACAACGTAGGGGAATGTGGCGGTGAAATACACAACCTGAGACAAACATCAAAAAACAGTGTGTGAATAGTAGATACCTACACACAAAAGATGCACATCTATCCACTCAAACACCAATTATCCACTATGTACACGCCAGTATCATGTATGAAGAACCCACTTTAAGGTTATATACGTACAATCAACACATAAGGGTCATGTACACAATATCACACACCAAGGTCATGTAACCACATACCACGTTCATGGACCATCTACCCACACACCAAAGTATTGTGCTCACTATCTACACTACAAGATTATCTATACGCACTACGGTCATATATACCCTGACACCAACGACATATACCCACACCCAAAGTTGATGTACCCACACACCATGGTCATCTACCCACACAAAGGTGATGTATTCACTATCACACACAGAAAGGTCATATACCCACTTACCAGGGTAATGTACATACACATACATACCAAGGTCACATACCCACACACCAAGGTCATGTACCCACACACCACAATCATATACCTACATATCAAGGTAATCTAACAAGGTCATACACACACACCAAGGTCATACACACACACCGAGGTCATACACACACACCAAGGTCATACACACACACCAAGGTCATACACACACCAAGGTAACACACACACCAAGGTCATATACCCACTCACCAGGGTCATGTACCCACACACCAAGGTCATGTACCCACATCACAATCATATACCTACATATCAAGGTAATCTACCAACAAACCAACGACATCTACCTTCACCAAGGTCATACACACACACCAAGGGCATACACACACCAAGGTAACACACACACCAAGGACATAAACACACACCAACGACATGTACCCAGACACTAAGTACCCACACACTAAGGCCATGTACCCAGACACCAAGTTCAAGTACCCACACTAAAGCCATGAAACCACACACTAAGGCCATGACCTACCTTCCCGGAAGACTTGATGCCCTTACAGATACACAAGAAAATGACGATCCAGGCACAGACATGACACAGCAGCAGCTTCCATTTGATGCCGTCAGGCTGGTCAATGCCAGGCGAGATGTCCAGAGCTGACCGGTACCAGAAGTAGGAAGTTGGTCCGCTAATGTCACATTCCTCAATGTTCAGTGTCTTGTTGTGTTCGTTTACATATGTGGGGCACTCGGACCATGGGAGAGTCGTCTACATACAAAATTATACATGAATATATATATATATATATATATATATATATATATATATATATATATATATATATATATATATATATATATATATATACACATATATAAAATAGCAGCATACCCGTGCTTCGTCACGGTGAATATTTTTATAAATGTGCCAATTTGGGAACAGAACAAAAGAAAACACAAACACAACACAAACACAAAGTATCGTATATATATATATATATATATATATATATATATATATATATATATATATATATATATATATATATATATATATATATATATATATATATATATATATATATATATATATATATATATATATATACATAGCTATATCTAATTTGTAAAAAAAGAAAATGTATATGTGTGTGTGAGAGAGAGAGAGAGTATGTATACGTAGACATAGATAGATATATTTCATTAAAATGATGTGACCCAAACTCACCTGAAATGAATGGAACAGGTAGAAGAAACACCACATGATGATAGCATTGTAGTAAATGGCCACTAGAAATGACGTCACAGCCGATGCGATCCCGAGCCCGCCTATAAAAGGGTGGACCCTGTTCCAAACGCCCACACACCCCGACCTCAAATGCTGACCGATGGCCAGTTCCAGATACAAGACTGGCATGCCTTCTAAGAAGAGCATCACTAGGTAGGGTATAAGGAAGGCGCCTGTGAAGAAGAATTGATTAATTTTTACTTTCTCGTATATACGAAGTATAGAGAAAGTCTTGTAATCGTGCAAAAAAAAAATCGAGATTTTTACAAATCTCGACGTTTCACACCTCACTGATACGGAAAAAACATAATTTTGCAATCTTGTCCGTATGTCTGTGTGTCTGTCTGTGTGTCTGTGTGTCTGTCTGTCCGTGTGTAAACACGATAACTTGAGAACCGTTACAGCTAGGTTGATGAAATTTCATATATAAGTATTTTATCAAAATCGTAGATCCGTATCAACTTTTGAGCGATTTCCGATAACCGGAAGTGGTACTTTTCCTACTTTGAATTTTTCAAAAGCCTATAACTTGAGTACTATTTCAGATAGATAAATGAAATTTCATATGTAAGTAAAAGATCTAATTCTCTACCTTCTATCAAATTTTGAGTCATTTCCGTTGACTGGAAGTAGTACTTTACGCTACTTCCGATTTCTCAAAAAACTAATGTAAATTTTAAAAGTAATGATAATATTGCGCACCATTATGCGCTTTTTTATTTGGCGTTCACTTGGTGTGCAATTAATTTGTCTACGAGATTTTATTCTATTTTTAAAACTTTAAGTATTTAAAATGGATTAAAAATCATGTCTATAGCCCGAGTTCCCATCCCCTGTTATTTTATATAAGAATATTCGAGAAAGTTTAGGGGAGATCACTCCCGGTTTATTTTTTCTGTAAATTGACACAAAAATGTACATAACCTATTCACAAATAGATTCGAGTTTTAAAAATATACACGTAGATTAACAAAATAATTTACTACAGCTTAAGGTTCAGAAAGTAGGGATTGACGTACTGTGCCCATGTGGCAAGGGGGGGGGGGTGAATAAAAGCAGTCCCATTGCCGACTTAATTTTTAAGTTCATTATATTTTAATCCAAGCATGAGGACCTATGCCTACAAGACCACGGGTCACTTTACAAATTGTAGCATACAGTAACAACAAACTGACAAAGTCGGAAGGGTCAATTAAATAAGCATATCTTTGAAATAAATTAAAGCTCTAAAAGGGCAACATGACGGCCCACGTGGACTTTCTCCTGGCGGACCGGTGGCCCAGACCACCACTGCCAACTAGTCTCAAGTTCTGTACACAGGCGAAAGTCGGTTGCCCGTATTTAACTTTACCAGTGTTCTTCCCGGCATTTCTTTGTGGGGGGGGGGGGGCGAAGAAAGTCTACCGCCCCTCCCTCCCCCTCTCCACGAACGAAATGGAAATCTATATAGAAAATATATACTTTTACTAGTGTCCGCACCCCGCCCCGAAAAATTTAATCCGCCCCCCCCCCCCCAGAAAATATAAAATATCAAGCGCCACCCCCACCCCCCCTACCCCCACTGGAAGAAACACTGAACTCTACCAGATCTGGTAGTAATATCTGGCTTGATATGGGGAAAGTTAAGACGGCTAGACTTAGTTGGTCTACGGACCATCTTCTTTACATCAGCTAATGTTACAGAAATAGATGAACTCTGTATTACATGGTGTAGGGCAGGGGTCTCCAAACTACGGCCCGCGGGCCGGATGCGGCCCACGAAGTCATCTGATCCGGCCCGCGGATAATTTTTTGTCCAAGGAAAAATCGTTTGTTGGTGATGGCTGATGAACTTTGCCCATAAAAATCAAAGACTTGCCTGGAAGAAACTGGCCCCTGAACTGAAATTTGATATTTAATGCGGCCCTCGGACTGAAAAGTTTGGAGACCCCTGGTGTAGGGGAACTTTAATAAAGAAAGTACTCCGATATCTAAAAACCTTGAGAACCACTGCAAGAAATTATTTATAGAGCCGTTGCCTTCAATGTGAATTCCCACTAGTGTATTGTGGAGAGAAACAAATGAAAAACAAAACCTCTCTCATTGAGACGAGCGGTCATTGACCTAGTGATATGGCTATTATAAAGGACAGACCACTCTAGGCACAACAAACAATAAACTATTCCAGACACGAACTAGAGCCACGTGATGGTGCTGGTACTGGTGGCAGACTGGACATGATAAGGGGCGGGGTCTAGCGTACATAATGAACCTGATACACCTTAGTAGCTTACGTAAGATTCATTTGACCCGAGGTACGAACGTTTCGGCTTACGAACATGCCCGTTTACTTAAAACGAACTCGGATTATGTACGGATTTAATATCCAATCCGTTGCCGATTACACGAAAAAAAATGTTCAACGTAAATACATTAATAAAAATACGAATTAATGCATTAATAAAACTGCGGCAACAAAGTAAACTAAACTTTCAAGTCTTGGTATAAATACCTATGTCATGTTAGCTGTTAATAATGAATATTATTGTGTTATAACCGGTGTATGCACCGCTCGGAAGATTTAAAAAAAAAACAGCTTCTTACAGATCAGCTGTTATAAAAACAATAAAGCATAAAATGAATAGTTTAACATTGCACAAGATCTAAATAATTTAAAAAAATGTTTTTCCATTGTGGTGATTTAATATTAATGTGTTCAAACTAATTAGCAGATGTTGTTTTAGAGCGAGCGGGTGGCATTAGCGTCACCTGATCGAATTCGTACCTCGCCCTCTTTATCGTCCTAATTGGTAGTCTTTAAACACGTGAACTAAAAGAGAGATATTAACAAATAGAGTCAAATGTCATATTTTAAAGCATTTTTTTAAAATATCAGACGAAATAATAATAAATAAATATGATATAGATTCTATGTTAAAATAACCTATATCTGTAATGTTAACATAGATAGGTCGCTACTGACCAACTAAACGCATTAAAACAAAAGCTAATTACTGACGTCACAGAACCAGTCGGAAATAGTTGGATTTGACATAAAGAAAAAAATAACTGCCGTCCGTACGATAGCCGACTTATTCGATACGGCAGTTTAATCAAACCAGACGGAGATGACCCAGTCGCCGGCCGTGCCTGTGAGCGCCCTGCGGCAGTTTGTGTTGTCTCCCTTTGAAAGTACTCACCACCGATAGCGCCGCATCTTCCAGACCCCGTGACGTCATCAGGTGTCACGTGGGCGACCGTGATCTCTGTCACGGTACAACTAGTTGAGGGCCAAACCAAAAAGGTCACGGCGGTTAATAAAAATCACGTGATCTCTGTCACGCTACAACCCGTTTAGGGACAAACCAAAATGTAGCGGCGGTTACTAAAATCACGTGATCTGTGTCACGCTACAACTGAAATCACGTGATCTCTGTCACGGTACAACTAGTTGAGGGCCAAACCAAAAAGGTCGCGGCGGTTACTAAAATCACGTGATCTGTGTCACGCTACAACTGAAATCACGTTATCTCTGTCACGATACTAGTTTAGGGACAAACCAAAAAGGTCACGGCGGTTACTAAAATCACGTGATCTAATCAAGCTACCCGTAAATCAAGTTCCAACTAATTGATTATTTTGGTAGTTTCAATAATCAATAACCCCGCTAAATGCACATGACAAATAAATTTAAAGTTTGCCCGTTTTGGGCTTAATTTGCATACTCTGCGCTCATTAGCGGCTAATGATGTCATGTAGTTTGTGGTATGGGTAAAGTTGACCTGTGTGTCTGTGATTGCGGCCAATGAAGGAATTTTATGAAAAGTGCCGAGTGTGGTAGGGTGGTAGAGCGCAGGACAACACCCGGTGTCGTAACACAACGACTTCATAAAAACTGAACTAAAACTCTCATTATTTCGGTGTAATACCAGCCCAGCACACACACACACACGCGCACACATACACGCACATCCTAGATGGGATCACTCTACACTAGAAATGATTTCTAGCTTGAATAAAAGAATGAAATGCTAAATCAAGTAAGACAAGCAGAGTTTCTCAAATTGGTGCCACCCCTTGCATGGTGTCACATTTCACCCCCCCCTCCCCCATTTCCCCCCCCCCCCCCACTTCTGATACAAGGGCCAAATCTTCTTCTATCTCAACTAAAGGGGCCCAGGTTTTGTGCTTGGATTTCCAATGTGCAGACCTCCAATAGTTAATTAAGAGTATGGAGCCGAGTTTCTTCCAGGCACCTTCTACCGCCCCCCGAACGGAATTTAGTCCGCCCCCCACCCCCAGTGTTGTTTCTTCCAGACTTTTTTCTCCGGGGGGGGGGGGGCACTTGAAATTTTCGGGGGGGGGGGGGCGGTAGACTTTCTTCGAGGGGGCGGACACTGTTAAAAGTATATATTTTCTATATAAATTTTATAAATTTTATTTCGTTCGGGGGGGGGGGGGGGGCGGTAAAAAAATTTTCGGGGGGGCTTTGCCCCCCCCCCCCCCGAAAAGATGCCTGGAAGAAACTCTGGCCCCCCCCCCAAAAAAAATTCAAGTGCGCCCCCCCCCCCCACCCAAGGAGAAAATAGTCTGGAAGAAACACTGCTACTGAGCCATACCATACTAGAGAAACTGAAACATAGTATAAAGCCGGTCTCAATCTATTCATGCATCTACCTTTATAAAGTGGTCTGCGCTTTTGTTCATCTGTTGCCTCCATCCATCACCTTTAATCAAAAGACAACCTTGACCCATATTTAACTCCCAAGCAATAACTAGGTTATATGGGTCAACCACGTGATGACTTCTCAGAGGGTGGGGCAGATTACACGGGATTACACTTCCGGTTCAACCATCCGCCCAACCGGTTTTAACACGAGAATTTTCAAATCCCGGAAACAGATGCGTCTACTGAGCGAAAGTACACAACCACAACAACATGAGATGAATACAATGTTACAAACAATAAAATCGTTCAATCATTCTTTGATATATTGAATGATTTAACCCAGAAACCAACCAAATGGTGAATTTCGTTTAAAACTTGAGTCATGAATTCCACGAAGTGATTTTAACATGAAAATTTTGACAGGGAGCTAATGAAGATTGACTTGGGAGTTAGGTTGTCACGTGGGAAAGCGGACTTTGGAACTAAACGTTGCCAGAATATGAGGCTAAACTGATGGGATTTACATTATTCAAGGCTTTGACGATTCAGCGGAAGGGGGGGGGGGGTATGTAGCGTGTAATGGCTACCTTTGGATCACGTGGTGTTCGTAATATAGCGCACTCAGGGTCATGGTGTCTAGAATGTAATGGCTACCTCAGTGTCAAGTAGGCTTAGTTTAATGGCTACCTTAGGGTCAAGTGGGCTTAGTTTAATGGCTACCCTAGGGTCAAGTGACCTTGATGTAATGGCTACCTCAGTGTCAAGTGGTTTAATGGCTACCTAAATGTCATGTGGTTTAATGGCTACCTAAATGTCAAGTGGTTTAATGGCTACAATCATGTAGCGACTATATTAGGTTTATGAGATCTGTCGTGTAATGGCTACACTTGTATCACGTGGCTAAGCCCGTTATCTAATACGTCAAGTCTAAAATCGATACACTAATGTCACTCAGCCCTGGTCTAGTAATGAGCTTTAATACAAAACCATGGACATCAGGTGTAACAACTATACTATTAACAGGAAGAACTTTCTCCAACACAATTAAGTAATACGAGTCAACCTGTTATTCGCCATATGGGCCAGTGACATCAATTCCTGGCTGCTTTGCTTGCTGGATCATCTTTCATAGCCTTTGTACAACCAAGAAAAAATTACAAAGCAGCAGTTGGTTGATTTTGAATTTTTTTTTCTCTCTTAAAGGTATCGAGCCTCATCAGCCGAGTGGTTTGAACTCGGGACTTTTCAGCAACCATGAGATTTATACCGACCCGACCATGCCAACCCTTCATTAACAGTAAAAACTAACTTTTTGAAAGTGTTTTCTTAGTAATGCAACACAACATAGAATTTTATTTTACTGGCAACTTTGTAAGCGGTTTCCTTCAATCGGAAGTGGTACTCTGAGGACTTTTCGCTTTAATACGCTTTCTCGGAAAACTGTTTGTCACACTTACCTACCACTAGAAGTGCTATCCCAATCCCTACTATTATATACGCATGTATGAGAAAGTTTAGGAAACCAGTTCCTGTATTTTTTTTCTAGTAAATTCCTCTTTAATATGGGTTTTAAAGAAGGCGTTAACATTCAGCGAGGCCAATATTTGTGTAGCTCTACACGCCACTCCCCCCCCCTCCCCACTCCCGACCAGTGTTTCTTCCAGACTTTTTTCTCCGGGGGTGCACTTGAAATTTTTTTTGGGGGGACGGGGGGGCGGACAACAATTTCCGGGGGGCGGACACAGTCAAAAGTAAATATTTTCTATATAAATTCCATTTCGTCCTGGGGGGGGGGGGGGGGGGGAGGGCGGTAGACTTTCTTCGGGGAAGGGGGGGGGAGCGCCTCCCCCCTCCCCCAAAAGATGCCTGGAAGAAACTGAAGAAACTCTGTTCCCGATCCTCCCCCTCCCCCTTCGGAAAAAATGCAAGTACCCCTGCCTATGAGATAACAAACAACCCCAACAACATAATAACCAATCATTATTTGAGCCTGAGAGACTTGAGTCACGGATTACACGTATCTAAATCACGTGATTTGTATTCCCAAACAGGATTTTTGTTGACGTCATAATGTCGAGATCATCTGCCAGATCACTTTATTTTTTTGAGATGACGTTGTGTTGCAATATTGTTTGAAATCATGTGATCTCTATTTTTAGAATACGACAGTGACGTCAGACCGTTAAGGATTTTTAGTTTTGTTAATGAACATTATAATATAAAGTAAATTATGTACATTATTCATTAAAAAGAATGATAGATATTGACAGAAATATATACATGCTCAAATGTATTAAAGACAGATTCACTCTACAAAAATAAACGTTATGACGTAAGTAATATTTATACCGATAGTCTGACTACGACAAGCCTAATCCTATAACCAGATACCAGTCTTTAGACTAATCTAATCCCACCTACTTAGCTTTATGGTAACTTTACTATCGGCTCCCGTTATACAGTTATGTAAGTACCCTTTTCGAACCTGACATGAGACAAGTGAAGTAGAGTTCACCTGTTTCTGTGACCTCGGCATATGAAGGGATAAAGTGGTCAGCACTATGCCCAGCCGCCTTTACTTTCCCTAGCCTGTCAGGTACTCATCAGAGCTGGGTGGACTCAGGGACGTACTACTGACTTAGACGCGGATTTGGGTAATCAGTCTAGCGCTCTACCACTGGGCCACGCCGTCCCACCCTCATATAACATACAGCTATGTGTGTACGGCTAATAGATAAAACCGAAAAAAAAAACATTTAAAGAACTATCCTTGTATTTTACTATTCATGATATAATTTCACTGATTAAAAAAATTAAACGCGCGGGGCGATAATCAAAAGACACATTAATTAATTAATTAATTTATTTTTAAATATTCACTCATTAACGCAGTTCATTAATGGATATCTTTGAATCTCTACAACTTTATCTTCAGATTTTCAATTCAGTATTCTAGAATATGAACATTCTAGAAGATGGCTTTTAATAACGCAGCCTACTTAGAGATTACAGAGGTCAAAAGCACGATGCAGATAAGGGGCATCTGGTCAAAAGATGACAATTTTTATCATGGCATCGCTTTCCCTGGACTCATTAATATTCCCAGTCCATTTTTTTATTCGCCTACATTCTGCTTTCTATGTCATCGTATGCACCGCTTACATAAGAGAAAATTTGTAGAAAAAACGTGTTATTGATGTCGTCTACGTCATATCCGCTTCTTTCCAATTTCGATTTGAGCCTGCGGGAAGTCCCAATCAAGCATCAACCCATAGCCTCGTCATCAAGGTTTAGAGGCTGCTTCGATGGTATGGCGAATTCGTTTTCTAATTTATATTCTTTTAAATGGTTCATTATCGTTGATTTACGGCTTTTGAAGCTAAGTGGTATAATTTTGTCTTCGGGTTTACCAGATGGATTAAATAAACGAGACAGCTCGCGGGGTTTATCAAGATGTTTATGTTGGGGTGGGGGGGGGGCATAGAAATATGTAGAGGCCTTGTCCTTGTCAGAGTTCGTTTAGCTAAAACGGGATAAGTTTTTACTTTTTACATTACGTTATGTTTTTACATAACAGTAAACACGGTTTCTTTCAGGCATCTCTTCGGAGGGGGGGGGGACGACTTCCCCCCTCCCCGAAGAAAGTCTACCGCCCCCCCCCCCCCCCCCCCCGAACGAAATAAAATTTATATAGAAAATATATACTTTTAACAGTGTCCGCCCCCCAGAGGCGTAGCGACCCCTCTCGGCGCCCGGGGACAAACTTAAACTTTCAATTTGGCGCCCCCCCCCCATATATTTTTTATATTTATAATTTAAAATAGCAGCTAAAATAAGCTTATTTTGGCGCCCCTAGGATCGGCGCCCGGGGACATAAATACCCCCCCCCCCCCCCCCGCCCCCATCGCTACGCCTTTGCAGCTCCCTCCCCCGGAGAATTATCAAATATTTTATACCCACCTAACAAACTCCCTAAAACCTATAACAGCTTATCATACACCCAATTTTAACCAGAATGAGGCTGTTTCATAGCTATTATTGAAGTAATTTAAAATATATTCCTCGTCACATTTTTCACAGCACACATTTCCTATGACATTAAAACGCCGACCACACGCCTACACGTTAACATGCTAATAAAAGCAACGTTGAAATACTAACAACAACTCTACAATACTAACAAATACACCGTGGTCCTTCATTAAAATACTACCACAAAACTCAGATGTTAAAATACTGACAAAAACCTAACAAGTACTCTTCTTCTTCGTTATTAATTTTAGTGTTGGAATGGATCCCTTCCAACACAATTAAGGATACGTGTCAACTGGCTATAAGCCATTGAGGCCATTGACTCCGATTTCAGCCTTTGTCCAGCCAAGAACAAACTACAACGCAGCAGTTGTTTGATTTTGGAGTTGTCTCTCCTAGAAGAGTGGCTGCCCCCAGCTAATGAGCCTCATCTGCCCTAGCTTTACCCACTCGACCACTCCGACCAGTTAACACGTTCAAATACTAACAAAATTACAATACGCAATAATACTACTTATAACCCATATGTCAAAAACCAAATACATTAAAACACGAACTGACCACCACAAATTAAAACACTTACAGAGAAAACCCCAGTTAAACACCAAACTTAAGCCCACACATCAAAGCACTAAAACCCCACACATTAAAACCCCACACATTAAAACCCCACACATAAAAGACACCAGGAGCCAGCATTATCTAAATCCACAGATTAACCTTTCACGTGCCACCAGGGATTAGGTCTTAAGATAGATCGCTAATCCAGCTCTCAGCTCAGCCAACAGATAACCCCTGTCCTCTCCTCCACCAAGTCTCTAAATACATTTCTGATCATCCACTGAGACGCCACACAAAGTAAAAGACACCGAATTTATAATTGTCTAGAGATGAATGAATTAAATTTCGTGTACACGGCTAGGTGAGGGTTTTTTTTTACATGCTAAAATGTCTATAAATGACGTCACGCAATTTTATCCGACTTCTT
Source organism: Physella acuta (assembly GCF_028476545.2). Classification (NCBI taxonomy): domain Eukaryota; kingdom Metazoa; phylum Mollusca; class Gastropoda; family Physidae; genus Physella; species Physella acuta. The sequence continues at coordinate 206,379 of NW_026731970.1, forward strand.
CCACCCCCATTTCCAGTCTCTCTCTTCCCCCCCCCCCCCCCCCACCCTCTCCCGTTTAAAAAAAAATTAGTCATTTACAGTGGCGGAACTAGAAAAAAAGGGCCAACCGAAAAAAAAAAATTCTGGGCTCCCAGAATATATATATATATATATATATATATATATATATATATATATATATATATATATATATATATATATATATATATATATATATATATATATATATATATATATATATATATATATATATATATATACGAACATAGGATACTCATTTCTGGCCTGATCGGGTTTTGAAAACTGTTATTGTTTTTGGGGTGTTTTTTTTTTAATTAAAACAACATGTGTGTGAGTGCATTAGTCTGTTTAGAAAATCTGTGTTTTTTTTTGCTTGACGTAATACTAACAAACCTTTAGCCGGTCAAAAGAATATAAAACCTGAAAGCTTTGTATGTGCAATGGTTTCTCGTGTTATGTTTATTTTATGTTTTTTCGGTATTTATATTATTAATTATAAATACATTTCCTTTTTATACTATGTGATTCTTTAGTACGTATTTTTTTTTAAAATAATAATTAAGAGAAGAAATTGCTTTTGAACTTTTTTAGTACAAATCTATTAAAAAGAGCTTATGAGCACCCCTATTTAACTATTTAAAAAAGGGAAATAAGTCATGGAAGTGTATTGAAGTGTATTGGTTTAAAAACCAAGGGAAAAAGAATATACAAGAGCGTGGAATGGTGTCTATAGAATAAAGATAATCCAACCGCTTTTACACTATTCTTTTTACAAAGCAACCACCGAGTAAAAAATGCAAGAAAATTAATATTTTTTTTTAACTACAAAAATTGATTATGGTCGGCTGTGGGCCCCTAAATGGCGTGCCCCCCCACCCCCCCCCCACCCCCCGCATTGCGGGGTCTGGAGGCACTGTAGTTCCGCCCCTGGTCTTTTATGAAAATTAGAAAAAGAGTAGTGGAACTTCTTTTTTGTGTTACTGTATATCTTCTTTTAATTTGTATGCAGATCAATTTTTTTTACTGTATATGTTCTTTTAATTTGTAGGCAGATCAATGGTTTGCGGTGGGTAAGGTATCATTTGATCCAGTCAGCTTATAAATTAAGTTTTACATGATTGCTCGTTAGCTTCAACGCAAATTAATATTTTTTTTATTTTTTATGAAATATCTTTTATTTTTATATTTACAAGAAATGTAACGTAAACGATACGTCACGTTCAGTGCGTCATTATCCTCGTTGCCAATCACAAGAAAAGGGATCAGGGATAAGAATAAATCGAGTGATTGGGATAGAAGAGTTATAGGAATGGTGATAGTAACTGGGATATGTTTCTGTTTATAATTATGTTTGAGTTTGAGGTTGAGGTTGTGGTTAAGGTTAGTGTTATGTATATGTTTCTATAGCGGCCATATTTACATTTGAATAGAAAACGGTATATATTTCCCAAACCGTACAGCGCCGGGTACACGTAATACAAGTTAGATAATTAATACGAACTTTAATTATTTTAAAATACAACTTTAATGTTCTAAATTATTATACTCTTGAGTTTCTTCAGTGTTTGAAAATGCATAATTAATAAACTGTTAGGTTTATTTAACACAATCGCAACATTCGGAATCAAATATCAAGTAAGGGCTTAAATGAGGATGGGGCGGCGTGGTCGAGTGGTAGAGAGTTTGGCTGTTAGCGCGAAGGTTGAGTTCGGATCTCGGATCGGACTTGTAAGTGCAGGACGTCCCTGAGTCCACCCAGCTCTGATGTAAAGGCGGCTTCGCATCGTGCTGACCACCACCCCTTTGTAAGCTGAGGTCACGAAAAATTTGAACTCTACTTTATCTGCCCAACGGATTGCTAGGTCTAGACAGAAATCTTTTTTTTTTATCTTATATGACGATATTTCAATTGGGGAAAACCTTTTTAAATTGTAGGATAGCCCTCCCTGATGAACTGAGACCCTGCCCTCTAGACCCCATATTTAAAAAGTCTAAGATTTAGTTGGAGGTCAGCCCTTGTCAGATTATTGTAGAGATAGATACAGATAGTCAGCAGGTTAAATATAAATCTTGCCAGACTTCTTGAAGGGAAGCTAAAGTCTAAAGATTGGAATAAACAGGTTGTCAATAAAAGTTTACAAAAGGTTGGTTTTTTTTTAAATTAATTTAATTAACTACTTAAGATTCGCGTGTTCATCAACATTAGAAACCAATGTAAAGTCTGATTTTGTGTTTAAAGAAAGAATGTGTAGCCCTTTTCATCATGATAGACGACAAGGCAGAAGACGTGACAGACGAAATGACGGGCGACATGACGGACAACATGACGGACAACATGACAGACAACGTAACTGACAACATGACAGACGACATAACAGGCGACTGGATAGACAACATGACAGACAACATGACAGACAACATGACAGACAACATGACAGACAACATGACGAACAACATGACGGACAACATTACGGACAACATGACAGACAACATGACAGACAACATGACAGACAATATGACAGACAACATGACAGACAACATGACGGACAACATGACGGACAACATAACAGATAACATGACGGACAACATGACGGACAACATGACGGACAACATAACAGACGACTGGACAGACAACATGACGGACAACATAACAGATAACATGACAGACAACATGACAGACAACATGACGAACAACATGACGGACAACATGACGGACAACATGACAGACAACATGACAGACAACATGACAGACAATATGACAGACAACATGACAGACAACATGACAGACAACATGACAGACAACATGACAGACAACATGACAGACAACATGACAGACAAAATGACGGACAACATAACAGATAACATGACGGACAACATGACAGACAACATGACAGACAACATGACAGACAACATGACAACCAAAATGCAAATGAAACATAGTGGATAACGATTTTAAGAATTTGTATCACATACAATAGATGTGTTTTAGTGTGTAAATAGCAAGTTTGAAGCCTACACATTTGATGTTTTAGCGTGTGAATAGCAAGGTATCTAATCACATGATAATACAGAAGAAGAATGACTACTATAAGTAATTAATGTGATAATTATGCTGGAATTGTCTGGAAGGCATCTCTTCGGGGAGGGGGGGGGGGCTACGCCCCCCGAAGAAAGGCTCCCCCCCCCCCGCACGAAATGGATATTTTATATAAAACATATACTTTTACCAATGTCCGCCCCCCCCCACCCCGGAAAAAATGTTGTTCGTCGTCGTCCCCCCCCCCCCCCCCCCGAAAATATGTTCCCCCCCCCCCCCCCCCCCCCCCCGTGGAGAAAAAAGTCTGGAAGAAACACTGAATCACATGCTTACACATTAAATACACATAACTTGATAAAACAGAAATGGCGTGCACATCGTCACTTAAAGCCTTCCAATAGGAGTTATTCTTATGTTTAAAAAATGATCTTTTTAAATCACTTTTAGTTTTATAAGATGTACCAGGCAGGGGCGTAGCGAGGGGGGGGTGCGGACCGCACCGGGTGACACCATTTAGGGGGGTACACCAAGGCAAAAAATAGCAAAATATATAGAGAAAAACTTGTGGGGGGGGGGGGGGGTTGCAAATCGAAAATTTGAAAGTTTGTCCCCGGGAAGGGTCGCTACGTCTCTGGGGGGGTGACACCATTAAGTGCCGCACCGGGTGACACCCGACCTCGCTACGCCACTGGTACCAGGTATTCTATGTATCATTTCTTAAGTCTCTACCTTCAGCTTCACCTAACTCACTGTCACAAAAGTCAGTCAACAACTTTCTTTTTTCTTTCGTTAGTTTTTAAAGTAATTTAGTGCTTAATTACAGATTACGGCCCTCATTTTTAAAATAAAAAACCAAATAAAGAGAGACAACCTATCATAATTGCCGAAATGTTAATACTAAATAATTAATGTTACTATTACCAAACATCTGCTGTCAATTCATATATTACATTAATAATAATTATTAAGTGGATATAATTTTTCTTAAAAAAAATTTAAAGTGTGTGTTTTTTCTTTAATTTTTAAAAAATTAACTGTAATGTTAGAAATGTTTCTTAACTAGTCTGTTAGTCGAATTCATTTCTATGACTTTGATAGTAATGAAATTTAAAATGCAAAAAAAAAAAAAAAAATGAAATTTAAAATGTTTAAATTTCAAATAAAAGTACTCAGACGGCATATATTGAGTCAGATATTCAAATCAGAGTGATAGCACCAAAAATAAATAAATAAATAAATAAATAAAAGTACTCAAAAAAATTAACATATAAATTCTTATAAGAAGGGGTGAGAAACTGGGATCATGATGAAATAAGTATTAGCCAAATTCCAATTCATTACAGGAACATAGCAGATTTTATGCTCATCCCAGCCTCTTTCGTCGCAAAAGAACCATATCCCCCCCCCCCCCCCCCCTGCTCCTCCCCCATATCTTCGATTGCTGCATATTCTACGTCACTCTTCCATCGATAACACCGCACAATCGAATCCCGGACAGAATGTGGCCTAGTTTGGCTAACCTATAATAGCGGGTGGAACCAAACGTTGGATGTTTACAAATTACAAGAAACCTAACTCATTACTTTATCCATCTCGAGACTCCCCAGCACCAACTGCACCAATCACAGCTCTCCATATTCGCGAGACACGGTATTTCCCCGAACTATTGTTTACGTTTGCTTCAGTTTACCTAATACAGTCTACAGTGGCTACGCTTACACAAACAACAAAACAACCTGCTATTTTCCACTATTGGTTGTTGGGCGGTATTACCGGCTTAAACACAAACACAAGAAATGGAGGGGGGAGGTCGGTGTGTCTCCCTTATTGATTGAAATTCAACCTAACGCAGTTTTTTTTTTTTTGGGTAAGGGTTAGTTAGTTCACTGCACAAAACTAGGTCACTACTTTTCCAAATATCGATGTAGGCTACAATTATTTCCAAGCAGCGATACCGCCAGTATCGATTAGTTTGGGAACAGAAATTACGCGTAGAAAGTGCACTGCTACATGTAAACTTTTCCATGCCAACTTATTATGGAATCTATTTAAAGGTGTAAAAAATATTCTTTTTTCTAAATATCCATTTTATAATTAGTTGTGTTAATAGTGGGTTGTTTTTTTGCTGTTTTTTCTTTATACTGAACACTGAACGCTCTGATTTGTAAAAGAAACTAACCATGACCTTCATCTAAAAGGTCAAGGTAACAGCGGAAACTTAACAGGCGGAGAAACACCCACAACAAAGTCTATAAATATACACGTGACATACTTTCTAAAAATAGCAGTCCGTATGACGTCGTTTTAAGTATTTTAGGAATAGTAGACGGTCACAATTCGACACAGTCCTCTTGATTAAAAACATTTTGTTTTTGAAAACACACATTTGAACACATTTGTTTTGTTATGCGTTATTTTCTTTGTGGGAACGAACACATTACGTTGATAAGACGCAATACCACCCACCCCCCCACCCCCACCTCACTGATCGTGAATTTCCGTTATCAACTTTTTTTTTCTTCTTGTCATTCACGGCATAGAACGTAGCGTGAACAAGCAACTGGCTAGAGACCGATGTCTCGTTGTAAAAGTACATCCCGCATGATGTTAACGGTGCAGCGCAAGATCAAGTCAGGGTTTCTTTTAAGCATCTCAAAGGGTTGGGGTGAAGGGGGCGATGGGGGAGGGGGTATTTCTTCTCCCTCCACGAAGCACATCTACCGCCCCACCACCCCCACCGTACCCCGAACGAAATAAAAATTCAAAACATCGAAAATATATACTTTTGTCTGGAAAATTTAGAAATGCCCCCTCCCCTACCCCAAGGAGAAACAAGTTAATTAAAAAAGTCTAGTGACATTTATGCGCAATTTCCTTATGTTATCTAAAAATAGCTCTGACGTATAATGTTGGGGTGCGTTCAAGCTAGAAGAACGATCGGTTTGTAGGTGTTTATGTAATTTTAAAATTTGTGACCGAACGAGAGGATAGTTTTGAAAACTTTCTTCGGCAATATTGTTCTAAATTATGGCAGGAATCGATTGGTACATGTTTCAAGTCGCTAAGTGGTCTGGTTGCCGAGATATGGGCCGAAAACTGAATTTTTTCGAGGTTTTTTGGCTTTTCCGGGAAATACATGAAAGAAACCCGGAATTTTTATGGCCTATGCTCATTCTCGTAACTTGCTTAACATAATTGCTTTTGGAACTAGTCATCGATATTGCTTCGTTGAGGAGGAGATACGACTTAAAGCCCGGACACACATTCATCCATACATTCATACATCCATCCATCCATTCCCAGAAATGACGAGTTAATAAACGCAATTCTCCAGAATGGAAATTGCGCTAAAAAATACACTGGACCAAGTTTTGTTTTAAAACGTCATTGCACCAAAATATCCCCATCCGTATTTTTAGATTCACCACATTTCACCAAAACATCCCCATCCGTATTTTTAGATTCACCACATTACACCAAAACATCCCCATCCGTATTTTTAGATTCACCACATTACACCAAAATATTCCCATCCGTATTTTTAGATTCACCACATTACACCAAAATATCCCCATCCGTATTTTTTGATTCACCACATTGCACCAAAACATCCGTATTTTTAGATTCACCACATTACACCAAACATCCCCATCCGTATTTTTAGATTCACCACATTACACCAAATATCCCCATCCGTATTTTTAGATTCACCACATTACACACAAAACATCCCCATCCGTATTTTTAGATTCACCACATTACACACAAAACATCCCCATCCGTATTTTTAGATTCACCACATGACACATAAACCAAGGCTGCTTTCATTACGAGGAAGACACATTTGTTATTCATGAAATCGTAACCTTTATCCCCACCATCTCAGCACTCTCCTCCTAACCTCACCCCACCCCCACACTCGTAACCTACTCCCCCACACCCATAATCCTAACCCCCCCCCCCACACACCACTTTCAGCCATCTCCCTCCCCGACACCACATTCATAACCCTGCCCCCACCCCCACACTCGTAACCTACTCCCCCACACCCATAATCCTAACCCCCCCCCCCACACACACACACACCACTTTCAGCCATCTCCCTCCCCGACATTCATAACCCTGCCCCCACCCCCACAACAGCAACCCCTCTCCCCCACCCTACAGGTGTGTGTACCTCTAGGCCAACCGTCCCCACCCTCTAAACCCCACACCTTTACCCCCCTCCCCCCCCCCACGGACCATTACCCCCATAGATAAAGGTGTTCTGCTCACCTGTCCCCACTACCAGATTACCTGCAGGAGAGAAAACTTGTTGATTACCTGCCTTAATAGCAGGTCGTTAACCAGGGACCAGTTCAACATAGGCGGCCGTGGGAACAAAACAACAGAGTAAACTAGACAAACTAGCCTGCTGCCCAACATAGACAACGGGAAAGTCGAATAATTTTGATAATTTTCCCCCATCTCAAGAAATGAAGAAATGATATGTTCATTGCTTGTGATTATTGACTGACTTTATTGTATCCCTCAGCCGTGTATAAATACACCCCCCTCCTTCACACCATCCACAAAGACTCATAATCCTACCTGCCACATCCCCTCCCCCCTCCACTCCCCTATATATACCGTGAAAAACAGAAGATACATGACGTAATAATTATCCCCCCCACCCCCGACCCCTGGAGTGTATGTCAGACTGCCACCAGACGTGAAACGTGAGTACTTTAGCCCTCACACCTTTAATTACCCGCACAACAACAAAACAATTCTTCGAAAATCGTCTCCGAGAAAACAAAATAATGACTTTCTATTATTAGCCCCAGGGTTCGGCTAGGCGATGCACTGGCAGGTGTCGCCCTTGGTAAGAATTATGAGCCAGAACAAAATAAGGAAACAACGTCATTTTTGTTTTTTTTAGAAATATCATAAATCAAATTTAAGAGACTTTAACAGAAGCAAGGAAAAACAATAAAGGCAAATAATAGCTAAATTTGCATCTTTAAAAACCATAATTTTATGATTCTGACACATTCTAACTACCTAGTTATGAACTGATTGGCCAAAAACCCTCATAACTACGTAGCTATAAAGTTGGTTCAACTTTAACAACAACCTTGAATATACTATAGTTAAACAGACACACAATATTTAACTAACTAATTGTGAAGTGTCCGGACAGACAAGTCACAACACCCTAACTACCTAGTTAATAGCTGATTGTATAGATTTACAACAACCCTTCTAACTACCTAGTTAGGAACTGGTTGAACACTTACAGCAACCCTTTAACTAGCTAGTTAGGAACACTTATAACAACCCTTTTACTTAGTTACAGATTGGTTGGACAAACACAACCTACTAGCAACCCCGCCTGCCGAGATCCACAACACCCCAGCCCATTGAGTGTTACAAGATAAAATTGATAAGAAACTTGAAGTAGATGTTGTTTTAAAAACTAGGAACTGCAGTCTGTCCAGGGTGTAAACAATAAACAATTTAAAGTTAGAAAACCATAACAATGAGGACTACTTTACAACTATGACGATAGAAGCTGTCACAACTATGAGGCAGAGGCGTAGCGACCCTTCCCGGCGCCCGGGGACAAACTTTTCGATTTGCAATCCCCCTCAAGATTACGATTTGCACCCCCCCCCCTCAAACTTTCGATTTGCACCCCCCCCCCCCCTCGAGATTTCCATTTGCACCCCCCTCGCACTTTCGATTTGCACCCCCCTCAACCTTTCAATCTATTTTTCCAACCCATTTTGGCGCCCCCTAAGGTCGGCGCCCGGGGACATATGTCCCCCCTCGCCCCCCCCCCCCTCGCTACGCTACTGCTATGAGGACAGAAGTTGAGCTGTGAAAATTATGACGATAGAAGCCATCAAAATTATGACGATAGAAGCCATCAAAATTATGACGATAGAAGCTGCCACAAATATGACGATAGAGGCTGTCACAAATATGAGGACATACAACTGAAAGGAAAACATTTTTCTCACAACCAAGAGGACAAAAGATGTCACAACTCAGAGGTCTCCATCTTCCAACGACACGAGACCGACGCGACTGTCCGACTTTCAGCCAATGTTATGACGGGAATCTAGTCGATTTGGTGACGTACATGGCTTAGTTAAAAGACAGCCCTGACAACAGCTGTTCTTTGTGTGATCAAAACTTCCAAAATAGAGACCTTTAATTTAACTTTCATCCTCGTCTGTTTCCCAATAAAGTTTCCCAATAAACGCAAGAATGTCTTTGATCACGACCCATTGTATCAATTAAGTTCTTGAGCTCGCTAATGAAATTATTTTTTATTGCAGTTCCATCTGTTGTTAATCGGTCATAAAGAGATGTGTGAATTTTGTTCCGGGGAATTCGACACAAACAAGTCCGGATCTGGATAAAAACCTACAGACTACAGGCTACTTCCACCTCACATATACAGGGACCTAACTCACAGATATATACAGGCGACGCCCACCTCACAAAAAAGACAGGCGACACATACCTCACTTAAACCTACAGGCTACAAGGGGCACCCCCTCTCACATAAACCTAGAGGGGCACCCCCTCTCACATAAACCTAGAGGGGCACCCCCTCCCCCTCTCACATAAACCTAGAGGGGCACCCACCTAACATGAACCTACAGGGGAACCCCTTCACACAAAAATATATAGGCGACACCCAGCTCACAAAAATCTATTTTGCAGGGTTCAGGGGGGGGGGGGGTGGAATTAATATAGAAAATATATACTTTTACCAGTGTCCGCCTTCTCGGAAAGTTTAGTCCCCCCCCCCCCAAGAAAATATCAAGTGCCCCCAACCACCACCAACCCAACCACCCACACTTCTCCTATATATTTCACCCATACAATAATCACAATAGGTGTAAATGTATTTAGCTAAGCTTACACCCCCCCCCCACACACACCCTCTGCACTCCCCTCTCTCACATATACTCACTCACACCAATACACCTACAACATGTACATCTATTTAGCAGCACTTACCTCCGCCGTGCATCTGAGTGAGATAGGGAAACCTCCAGACGTTTCCAAGACCCACAGCGTACGATATGACCATAAAGAAGTACTGGATCTTAGAGTCCCACGCCGCCCTGCTTTTCCGTTCAGCGCCCTCCTCGGCGGCGCCCCCGGCCTCCACGTTGTCTTCCTTGTGAGAAAACCTGGCGTCGCCATTTTCAAGACTAGAACCCTTCATGACAAACTGGTCCGCGATTTCTTTATAATAAATACTATATTTATATCACAGATTACGTCAGGCTACAACCACGTTTACTTCCCTTGGTTAGCAGAGTAGTTGCCCTTAGAAGATTTTTACGTTGACAAATCAAACATTGAATAAAAACTAGATCACTGACTGCTCTGCTCCTGAAATACAATTGAAAAAGTCTATACTTTATAAGATGCCAAGGAATGTAATAAAAGTTTAACAATTCAGTTCGTATTGATACAGTCTTATTTGGCATCTGTTCAAATACTATGTAGACTAAATACGCACTTATGGCGTAGACACGCACGTGCGGATGAGCGCTCACACACACACACAAGCGTGAGTAGTACCCAAAATTAAACTATGATAAATATAACCACATCATGGTTAGTCACGTGTGTGTAAATATAGACATGGGTGCGTGAGTGTGTGGGTGGGTGTTTGTCTCTGTGTTGATGTGCGCTCGTCCCTGTGTGTGTGTTCGTGTGTTGGTCGTGTGAGTGCAGGGTGCACGTGTTTTACGTAACTGTCAACACTGTGACAGGCCCTGCGTTGGCTCTGACACAGACATGCCCCACATTCCGCACATTGACTCAGCTCGACGTAAAACAGTAACACAACAACAGGTCAGCCGGTCACGTGACTCTGTTTTATCACGTGATGTCTAGACAACAGTGGTATAGATATTAAATATACGCACTCATTCATCTGATATTCTTTATATATATATATATATATATATATATATATATATATATATATATATATATATATATATATATACATATATATATATATAAATAGGTGTATTTTGATATAGATTGGTATATATACATAACCTTTTTGAATGTATATATTTGTATTTATGGATATATTTATTTTATATTTACACACACACATACACACACACACATAATATATAAATATATATATATATATATATATATATATATATATATATATATATATATATATATATATATATATATATATATTGTACATGACAAAAATAAATAAATTATATGGTCAGGCATACAAAACCTCAATGGCTCGAAAAAATCTTTACCTCTACAGATGGTTTAATATTTATTTCCAGTTCACCACATACATGCTCTTGATACAGGTCTGTTTTCACGTGTGGGTTAACATTGTTTAACGTGTGGGTTAACATTGTTCACCTAACCAGACCCGACCCACGTTGTTAACAGTCTATGTGCTGGTTCACTAACACAAACACAAACCAATATGACACATGTCAATACCTAGCACTAACCTTTACCCTAACTTAATGGTTATCTAATAATTTAAAAAAAAACACCAGACATCTGAATGTGAGTGTGTTGTTCCCAGTGCTCGCCTTGAAGAAAATAAAAATACCAGATCTGTTTACATCACAAAAATCGTCGTCAATCGTTAAAATTCTTCTAAAACTAAAAGCTTCTCTGCTGAGTTTTTTTTTAAAGTTTGATTCAACCAATTACCAATTTTTGCATTAAACTACTAATCTATAATCCGCAAAATTTTTACTCCTTTTTGTATAGATAACAATAACCGGATTGAATTTGTTTTAACGCGTCGAGTTTGGCGCGCAGTGTGTGAAAACTTAAATGAGAGGTGGCAGATCTCAGACTTCAATTCTCTCGCTACAACTTTTTTTTTCCTCATTAGATTGCAAGCACACAAAATGCATAAAAAAAACTTTAAACCTGCTGCGTAATTTCATTTTTTTAACCGTAAAAACTAAAAAAAAAAATCTTATTTCTACGCGCTACTTGTATCGAATAACTGTACCCACATTCACACCATCATTTTGCTCGTAATATATCAAATAATACATACCTGTTTATTAGCATTATCTTCAGCCAAAATATATTGTTTGTTATTATATAAGCCTAATCCTCTGAGAACTGTTGAGTAAAAACTGTCCTTACAGAATCTGTTTACTTCTGCTGCTGTTAACGTTGAGTGTGATCTATGAACTCTGCAGACGGCTTGTATGACCGACTCGGCAAGGAACGATAACTCTGGTCGCTGGGTTGCCTCCCTTTCGCTCAATGGAATTATTTGACAATACTAAACAGCACCGCCTGCGCTAGTGTTGTCTGTGGGTGAATAATTCGATTTTAGAATGTCATTTTTCTGGAAGAGTAGCCGTGTGTTTTTTTTTCTCTCCAGATTCATGACATTAAAAGTGGTACATTTCCGTTGTATGGCACAGTATTTATTTATTGTATTTACTGATCTATAGTACACACAAATACACACACATTCCAACACACAGACACACACACACACACACACACACATATATATATATATATATATATATATATATATATATATATATATATATATATATATATATATATATATATATATATATATATATATATATATATGAAAAGTGAAAAGGGACCCTTTACGGGACCGGCACAATTTATGAAGGGATAGTGTAGTCAGCACTATGCCCAGTCTTTACTTTTCCTAACGTCAGTCAAGTACTCACCAGAGCTGAGTGGACTCGAGGATAATCTACAACCCCAGCCCGATATCCAAACTCGAGAAGTCTGGGTTAGCAATCTCGCGCTCTACCGTTCAACCACGCCTACTTTTAAGTGGTAAAAAAATCGTAAAATGTTTTATTTTTATATATTTCTAGTGCATTCAAATTAAAGTGCGTTATTTTAATGTTTGTTTACACAAGTTTCATTTTCTACTTTTGATTTTCTAGTATCAAAACATAAAAGTAGGTGGATATATACGTTTTAAAACATTTAACTTAGCCACCCATTCATTCTTTTACTACGAATTGTACTCAATCAACTCCAAATTACACACAACTAAAAACCTTTTGTTTTAAGATCAGCATCAGCTTTAAACGTGAGTTTTCTGTGTCAGTGTCCTTATAACACCAGCTCGTCAGTGTAGTTGAGTGACAGACAATAAATTATTATTTCCGCTGCCCCCTATAAATCGTCCCAATTAGAACCGATATGATCACTAGCTTGCAGACATCTAACATTCTGGACTGTGTACAAGTTTGTAAAAAATGTTTAAAATGTTTGCAAGTCAACAAGGCCTAAAATTTTGACATGTATGTTTTATTAGTTGCAGAAAGCGTTGATAAGGAGATTGAGCTCATTTTATAAAAATACAAAAAGATGATACGCCCATGTTTTATAACACAAGCAAGTGACATGCAGATTTTATTTTATACAATAAATGGACATGCACATTTTATATTCTCTGAACCATCCCCACAGCTATAACACAGTAGAAGAAAACCACCCCTAGCGCTGAATGCATATTCCCTCGTGTAAGTCCCATGAATCATTGTTTACAAATTTCAAAGACAAATCCTAAAGATTTTTTTTATCAGACGCCTGATTCAATGAACTAAAGATGACGTCACAACCCCAGGCAGACTCATCAAATATTGACACATAATGTTGTTTGTATTGATACATCTTTACAAAGTTGCATTCATTCATCTTGACAAATTTTGTATTGATACTGGTATTAAACTGCTTAATCTGCGCAGAAATATTTGGTTCACGGGAGATAACTAAGTAATATATTTAGAGATTAATAACAGCTAAAGTGCCACCCCTTTGTTTTTGAAATTTCAAATAATTTTTAACTGCTAAAAATTTTAAAACATATCTTTTTCCCTATTCTCCTTTGCTCGCTCCCCTCCCCCACCCCTTTGCCCCCACCCCTTTGCCCGCTCCCCCACCCCTTTGCCCCCACCCCTTTGCCCCCACCCCTTTGCCCCCACCCCTTTGCCCCACCCCTTTGCCCGCTCCCCCACCCCTTTGCCCCCACCCCTTTGCCCGCTCCCCCACCCCTTTGCCCTACCCCTTTGCCCGCTCCCCCACCCCTTTGCCCCACCCCTTTGCCCGCTCCCCCACCCCTTTGCCCACTCCCCCACCCCTTTGCCCCCACCCCTTTGCCCCCACCCTTTGCCCGCTCCCCCCTTTGCCCCCACCCCTTTGCCCCCACCCTTTGCCCGCTCCCCCACCCCTTTGCCCCCACCCCTTTGCCCCCAACCCTTTGCCCCACCCCTTTGCCCCCACCCCTTTGCCCGCTCCCCCACCCCTCTGCCCGCTCCCCCACCCCTTTGCCCGCTCCCCCACCCCTTTGCCCCACCCCTTTGCCCGCTCCTCCACCCCTTTGCCCCACCCCTTTGCCCGCTCCCCTACCCCTTTGCCCTACCCCTTTGCCCGCTCCCCCAACCCTTTGCCCCACCCCTTTGCCCGCTCCCCCACCCCTTTGCCCGCTCCCCCACCCCTTTGCCCGCTCCCCCACCCCTTTGCCCCCACCCCTTTGCCCCCACCCCTTTGCCCCCACCCTTTGCCCGCTCCCCCACCCCTTTGCCCCCACCCCTCTGCCTGCTCCCCCACCCCTTTGCCCGCTCCCCCACTCCTTTGCCCCACCCCTTTGCCCGCTCCCCCACCCCTTTACCCCACCACTCTGCCCGCTCCCCTACCCCTTTGCCCCCACCCCTCTGCCCGCTCCCCCACCCCTTTGCCCGCTCCCCCACCCCTTTGCCCGCTCCCCCACCCCTATGCCCGCTCCCCCACCCCTTTGCCCCCACCCCTCTGCCCCCACCCCTTTGCCCCACCCCTATGCCCGCTCCCCACCCCTTTGCCCGCCCCCCCACCCCATTTGCCCCCACCCCTTTGCACGCTCCCCCACCCCTTTGCCCGCTCCCCCACCCCTTTGCCCCACCCCTTTGCCCGCTCCCCACCCCTTTGCCCCACCCCTTTGCCCGCTCCCCCACCCCTTTGCCCCCACCCCTCTGCCCGCTCCCCCACCCCTTTGCCCGCTCCCCCACCCCTTTGCCCGCTCCCCCACCCCTTTGCCCCACCCCTTTGCCCGCTCCCCCACCCCTTTGCCCCACCCCTTTGCCCGCTCCCCCACCCCTTTGCCCTCACCCCTTTGCCCGCTCCCCCACCCCTTTGCCCTCACCCCTCTGCCCGCTCCCCCACCCCTTTGCCCTCACCCCTCTGCCCGCTCCCCCACCCCTTTGCCCCACCCCTCTGCCCGCTCCCCCACCCCTTTGCCCCCACCCCTCTGCCCGCTCCCCCACCCTTTGCCCCCACCCCTCTGCCCGCTCCCCCACCCCTCTGCCCGCTCCCCCACCCCTTTGCCCGCTCCCCTTTGCCCGCTCCCCCACCCCTTTGTCCCCACCCCTCTGCCCGCTCCCCCACCCCTTCGCTCCCACCCCCTTTGCCCGCTCCCCTCTCCCACCCCTATGCCCAATCCCCTCTCCCACCCCCACCCCATTGCACGCTCCCCTCTCCCGCTTCCCCCCCCCCCCCCCACCACTGGCCCACTCCTCCCTCCCTATCCCCAAACCTCACTTATCCGCCCCTCCCTCCATCTTTCCCCCCTTACCTGCTGCTCCCTCCCACTCCCCCACTCTTTTACCCGCTCCTCCCTCTCTGTCCTTTTTACCCGCTCCTTCGGTTGTGGGGGGGGGGGAGTGGCTACCACCCGTTAACCCCTTCCACACCCTTTTAGCTTTGGAGGGGGACAATCTACCAATTGCAAATTCCTCCTTTGCCTTGGGAAACCCAACACCCACAATTCTCAACTCATTTACCATTGCAAAGGGGGGGGGGGGACAACCTACCACCTGAAGCTCATGCATCCCCCACTTTTGCACCTTTTTATTATTTCTTAAAAAGACAACACTCAAAAAATGTGGCAGAAAATTCTCTGCTTAACTGATTGATTTTTTTCGGATTCGATAAATATAAATTCTTTTGCCAATTTATTTTTAAGTAACATTTTTTTTTAATTTAGTATTGGAATCTGTTTAAATGAAAAGTATAATGACATCACTTTATGTTATCTTTTTTTCAAGCAACAAAATTGGCAACAGAAAATATATTTTGTGTCATATGAAAATCTCTGTTGTAGTATGTGACAATCTTCTGACAGGGGCGTCTCTGTTGTGGTATGTGACAAACTTCTGACAGGGGCGTCTCTGTTGGGGTATGTGACAATCTTCTGACAGGGGCGTCTCTGTTGTGGTATATGACAATCTTCTGACAGGGCGTCTCTGTTGTGGTATGTGACAATCTTCTGATAGGGGCGTCTCTGTTGTGGTATGTGACAAACTTCTGACAGGGGCGTCTCTGTTGGGGTATGTGACAATCTTCTGACAGGGGCGTCTCTGTTGTGGTATATGACAATCTTCTGACAGGGGCGTCTCTGGTATGTGACAATCTTCTGACAGGGGCATCTATGTTGTGGTATGTGACAATCTTCTGACAGGGGCGTCTCTCTTGGGGTATGTGACAATCTTCTGACAGGGGCGTCTCTGCTATGTGACAATCTTCTGACAGGGGCGTCTCTGTTGTGGTATGTGACAATCTTCTGACAGGGGCGTCTCTGTTGTGGTATGTGACAATCTTCTGACAGGGGCGTCTCTGTTGTGGTATGTGACAATCTTCTGACAGGGGCGTCTCTGGTATGTGACAATCTTCTGACAGGGGCATCTATGTTGTGGTATGTGACAATCTTCTGACAGGGGCGTCTCTGTTGTGGTATGTGACAATCTTCTGACAGGGGCGTCTCTGGTATGTGACAATCTTCTGACAGGGGCGTCTCTGTTGTGGTATGTGACAATCTTCTGACAGGGGCGTCTCTGGTATGTGACAATCTTCTGACAGGGGCGTCTCTGTTGTGGTATGTGACAATCTTCTGACAGGGGCGTCTCTGTTGTGGTATGTGACAATCTTCTGACAGGGGCGTCTCTGTTGTGGTATGTGACAATCTTCTGACAGTGGCGTCTCTGTTGTGGTATGTGACAATCTTCTGACAGTGGCGTCTCTGTTGTGGTATGTGACAATCTTCTGACAGGGGCGTCTCTGTTTTGGTATGTGACAATCTACTGACAGGGGCGTCTCTGTTGTGGTATGTGACAATCTTCTGACAGGGGCGTATCTGGTATGTGACAATCTTCTGGCAGGGGAGTCTCTGTTGTGGTATGTGACAATCTTCTGACAGGGGCGTCTCTGTTGTGGTATGTGACAATCTTCTGACAGGGGCGTCTCTGTTGTGGTATGTGACAATCTTCTGACAGGGGCGTCTCTGTTGTAGTATGTGACAATCTTCTGACAGGGGTGTCTCTGTTGTGGTATGTGACAATCTTCTGACAGGGGCGTCTCTGGTATGTGACAATCTTCTGACAGGGGCGTCTCTGGTATGTGACAATCTTCTGACAGGGGCGTCTCTGGTATGTGACAATCTTCTGACTGGGGCGTCTTTGTTGTGGTATGTCACAATCTTCTGACAATCATGTCTCAGTGGCGTCTCCCTTTGAACAAAAAAAGTGCATCTGTTTAGGGTACTGTTTAGACTACAAATTCATCGTAAGATGTTTGACACTATAACTAAACTAATATGCTAAGCCACAGTAACTCATTACAACCTCCGTGCTCAGTTATAATCTACCTTCCATTAACCTTCGGTTTTATGGAAATATTTTGTAAGCAGAGGAGTGGATTAGGGGAGGACAGTTTCGCTTATTTTTTTCGGAAATTTAAAACAAGCTCTTAACAACTATAAAACAAAACTCGACTATAAGAAATCAAGAAATTGAAACTTTCATTATTGTTTCGATCGTTTATTTTTTGTAGCATAATCTAATTAAATTAAATAAAAGGCTATATTCGTCTCTACGTAATTTTCAAGTTTCCTATATAAAATGAAAGGATGTCGGTGGATTTTTCATTATGCATTACTACATTGATCATTTAATCATCATGAGACTTTGGAAAGATTTTGAGAACACTCCTGGGAAGGTTTCTTTGAGAATTAAAAAAAAAATCATTTTCTGCTCCCATATGTTCCCCAAGGGCCCTATAATTACAAAAAAGGAATATTATTTTATTTTGAATAATTAAGGGAAATAACCACGCCTAGATTAGTTTGCAGAAAGAAATTAACTTGGTTCTTTCCCTTACAGATTTCTGGCATTTTAAAAAATCTGCAAACTGTTGCTTTCAGACATTTTTCCGCTGTGAAGAGGGGGGGGGGAAGGAAAGGAGGGGGACGCTAGTAAAGTACATTTTGGCGAGAGTAGAGGTTCTTCGTACTAAAATATTATATATTTTCTATTTAGGTTATATTTTTAAAAATTTCCTCCGCAATGGGGAGGAGTGGGGTAGACGTGGCATGCTTGGGGTGGGGGGGGGGGGAGGGCAGTGCGACCTATGCCTAAAACATTCTACCTGCAATTAACGTTGGGGGACAAGAGTTTTTCCCTCGTCTGTCTATTAGCACCTGGGTCCTGGGGTCAGAGGTCTGTCCACCCAGCACATGGGACAGGGGTGAACATTGTACAAGGGTGTTCGCCGCCCACGTGGTCATGTCACCAGTGGCACCCCACACCCCCGTTTATCACTCTGACACCTACATTTGTTTTAAAGAGTGCAATTAATGTGGTGGGTCACTACAATACAGCACCAAACCAAAACAGGACGGCGCCCGGGTCTACTGCGGCAGTTGGACGAGGGGGTGTTCTACCCCACCCTTGCGGTGGGTTATTTACGAACATTAGATGGCTGGGTTTTTTCTAATGCAACATTCATCTAATGTTACAACAGCGACAGCGATAGATGAGGACAGAAAATTTAGTCACGCATTTAAAAATGCATCATTGGTAACAACTGAACTTAATAACGAGTGTCCTTGAATGTCTTTTCTTCTGAAATCGCAGCAACGCACGCGACGGATACGCTAATTTGACATACATAAGCTTTTAAGATATACCAATGGGTTTCTTTTACTACTCTATATGGGTGAGTACTCAGAACGGATTATATATTAATTCATTTTGTTATTCCATATTGTTGCCAATTTTAAAAATTGATTGGGAAATGACATAAACAATTAAAAATCTATAAACTGGTTTTCAAAACCAAATAATTGAACCCCTGCACCGATCATATTGACATTTTGAAATTTTAGTCAGATTTATCTTCTTTTTTTTTTTAAACACATTTACCACACACAAAAAAATGCAATTCATATTGGGATATTTATTTTTTTCAATTAACATTAAACATTAAATTATTAATTTTCAATAACATGTTCTTTACTAAACAAGGAATATGTACACTACTAAACAAGGAAACTATACTCTACTAAACAAGGAACCAGTATTCGAACAAAGAAACCTATACTTTACTAAACAAGGAACCTAGTAAACAAGGAACATGTACTCTAGTAAACAAGGAACCTGTACTTTACTAAACTAGGAAACTATACTCTACTAAGCAAGGAAACTATACTCTACTAAACAAGGAACCTGTACTGGAGTGAACAAGGGTGTGACATTAAACTGGTCATTTGATCTCCTAAAGATAACCTATGCTTGATATAAAATTGCTTATTCAAATTTCTGCTTACTTGTGATAGTTCTTTATCTTGTAGAATGTTGGGCCTCGACAAGTTTATAGATGATTTGTTAAATCCTTGCTACAAAGTGCTGACATCCTCTAGTGCTGACATCCTCTAGTGCTGACATCCTCTAGTGCTGACATCTCTACACAGTACTGACATCTTGAGCAATGTACTGACATCCCCTAAACAGTGCTGACATCAGATTGTTTTGGCTTACCCCCACCTTTCCAAAAAATGTTTGATGTCTGTAAAAAAAAATATGTGCAAAACATCGTAATATAAACAAACAAGCAGCTATATGATCCTGCTGAATCATTTAGCATAATAAAACAAAGGTAAATCACTCATATACAAAAGAAGGGAGATAATTTTGATTTTTTTTTTACTGATTCGTGGCATTTCAAACTGGTTTTCTCAGTGTTTAAAATATTTATCTAATCTATCACCACTTGGTTAGCTCTCGACTTTAAAAAAAAAATTCTGATAGCCTTCAGAAACAGGTATTACAATTGTTGGAACTACAGCCATTTTTTAAGTGACATTAAATATGCAGATTAAACCGGCCCGTTGAATCCCTTACAGAACGAAATCCGACCAGGTCTTAGCCAATCGGTGAGCTTGTTACATTACGGTAAACACAAAACAATAATATAAACTATCTCTCTTAAACAGACCAGGGCTTATACAAGTATAAATGTCAAGACAGGCCTTTTACCAAATACTTCTAAAAGACTCATGTCTGATACACAGTTACGCGGTCCTTTGACCACAAGTGCTTTCACCACAGGTTGGTTTTGCATTAAAAATCGTGTAGGCCTGACACTCGATTTGATGTGCAGCAAAACTAAAACGTCCATTGACTTATTTTCATACGGTTATTAGGCCTGTTATTTTTGGAAAACAAAAATTTTGGACATAAAATAATTGTGGGCATACAGTAAATTCTATCTATATATATAATTCTCTTCTTCGAGCCGTTAGAAAACAAGCTGCAAACGCTCTCCCTACCTCCCCACCCCTACATGGTTTTAGTGAGCTGTGTTCACTCTAAATGTTTACAAGCAGAGCCAACGATTTTAAACGTAGGGGGGGGGGAGGGGGGAGGGAAGGAAAGGGGGGGGGGTTATGGTCCTTAACGAGCTACTTATAGTGTTTTAAAGATATATTTTCAGTGTCAGCGTTGGTACTGTCGAATTCACAAATTATGAATTATTGAAAATTAGAAACAACTAAATAGCGGCGTATGTTATGCCGCGGGCCGGCTCGTATATTATAAAATCTGTTTGTGGGCAAATCAACAACGTTAGAAGCACCTAAAACCACAATAACCTATCCACGGATCAGCATATTTAAGGTCTACAGCCTGGCGCCTTATAATTAGCTTAATTAAGGCCTGTAGCCGGGCACCTTATAATTAGCTTAATTAAGGCCTGTAGCCGGGCACCTTATAATTAGCTTAATTAAGGCCTGTAGCCGGGCACCTTATAATTAGCTTAATTAAGGCCTGTAGCCGGGCACCTTATAATTAGCTTAATTAAGGCCTGTACCTGGGCACCTTATAATTAGCTTAATTAAGGCCTGTAGATGGGCACCTTATAATTAGCTTAATTAAGGCCTGTAGCCGGGCACCTTATAATTAGCTTAATTAAGGCCTGTAGATGGGCACCTTATAATTAGCTTAATTAAGGCCTGTAGCCGGGCACCTTATAATTAGCTTAATTAAGGCCTGTACCTGGGCACCTTATAATTAGCTTAATTAAGGCCTGTACCTGGGCACCTTATAATTAGCTTAATTAAGGCATATAGCTGGTTACATATAATTAGCTTAAGGCCTACAGCTGGGAAACTTATAATATTTACTGGATCAACTTTCAAGAAACGCAACCCAAAAATTATTAAAATATATTGATAAATATTTCTAAAATCAATTGTGCAGCATATCAACTTACTATTCAATGAATTAGTTTCGTGCTATATAGATTTACAAACCTTACATACAGGCCTACTGTAAATGAAATATGTAACAACTGTTACAAAAATCTCACAATTTAAAAAGTTAATCCAGGACTTCTCTTGCAGGCATCTGTTTTCATCGTCTGGTCAAGTAAAAAATGAAGTTGGCGGGAGTCTGAAAACAAACAGGTGAACAGTATTCAATGTGGCCAGATTTATGTGGGTAGTGTCATGTTGGGAACATAGGCGTCACACAGTGGGGTGTCCTGTTGTTTACGGGCTTGCGTGTACCCCACATTGACCAGCTTATGTAGGCTACATATGTTAAAGGTATATTCTAGATATTTAAACAATGCGGGGCTATTTTAAGCTGCTTTGTTAAAGCTTTTTTAAAGCTGATTTATTGTAAGCTCTGCTCGATGCTATCGGACAGTATTTTGGTGGGTTTTTTTTTATCCGTTCGTTGCCTGAATGTCGCGTGTCAACCCCATCCCCGGGGGTACTAAACTACATACAGGCACTGGATTAAAAAACCATCGTCATATTTTATCAGATCTTTTGGAATTCTTTCAAACAAGCTCTGTTGTTCTTTCCTGCCAATGGAAGTCATCGAAGTCTACTGCGGGCGCCCTGAGAGTATAGACCAACTGACAAAAAAAAAAAAAAAAAACAACACCGAGTTAATCTCCATTACTTACCAATAGCATCATACATCCCCCCGGGAGGGGGGGGGGGACAAATCGTGGAAATATTTCTGTACTATGTATTAGTAACTGGCAGTCTTAAAACACAAAAGTGTTTTTTAAGGTGTAACAATGTGGTCGTGGTGTTGGTTGTACTCTCAAACCCAGATGACCGCCCCCCCCCCCCCGTACATGATCGTGTAGTTCCAGCAAGATACACCCGGCGACCAGGCCGCCGTTCTGTGTCTGGTGTCACTCTAATATTTTAGCCCTGGGGCAGGTTGACTGGTGAGGGGAGAAGGGGGACTTGTCGAGGTGATCGATATGTTTGGTTAGTTTAAAAATGATACCAGGTTGTCAAGGGGAAAATATGTTGGACAGCTTCTGTTGGAGAGCTTCTGTTGGACAGCTTCTGTCTGTTGGACAGCTTCTGTTGGAGAGCTTCTGTTGGACAGCTTCTGTCTGTTGGACAGCTTCTGTCTGTTGGACAGCTTCTGTTGGACAGCTTCTGTTGGACAGCTTCTGTCTGTTGGACAGCTTCTGTCTGTTGGACAGCTTCTGTCTGTTGGACAGCTTCTGTTGGACAGCTTCTGTCTGTTGGATAGCTTCTGTTGGACAGCTTCTGTCTGTTGGACAGCTTCTGTTGGACAGCTTCTGTTGGACAGCTTCTGTCTGTTGGACAGCTTCTGTCTGTTGGACAGCTTCTGTCTGTTGGACAGCTTCTGTTGGACAGCTTCTGTCTGTTGGATAGCTTCTGTTGGACAGCTTCTGTCTGTTGGACAGCTTCTGTTGGACAGCTTCTGTCTGTTGGACAGCTTCTGTTGGACAGCTTCTGTCTGTTGGACAGCTTCTGTTGGACAACTTCTGTCTGTTGGACAGCTTCTGTCTGTTGGACAGCTTCTGTCTGTTGGACAGCTTCTGTCTGTTGGACAGCTTCTGTCTGTTGGACAGCTTCTGTCTGTTGGACAGCTTCTGTTGGACAGCTTATGTCTGTTGGACAGCTTCTGTTGGACAGCTTCTGTCTGTTGGACAGCTTCTGTCTGTTGGACAGCTTCTGTTGGGCAGCTTCTGTTGGACAGCTTCTGTTGGACAGCTTCTGTTGGACAGCTTCTGTTGGACAGCTTCTGTTGGACAGCTTCTGTCTGTTGGACAGCTTCTGTCTGTTGGACAGCTTCTGTCTGTTGGACAGCTTCTGTCTGTTGGACAGCTTCTGTTGGACAGCTTCTGTCTGTTGGACAGCTTCTGTTGGACAGCTTCTGTCTGTTGGACAGCTTCTGTCTGTTGGACAGCTTCTGTTGGACAGCTTCTGTTGGACAGCTTCTGTCTGTTGGACAGCTTCTGTCTGTTGGACAGCTTCTGTTGGACAGCTTCTGTTGGACAGCTTCTGTTGGACAGCTTCTGTTGGACAGCTTCTGTCTGTTGGACAGCTTCTGTTGGACAGCTTCTGTTGGACAGCTTCTGTCTGTTGGACAGCTTCTGTTGGACAGCTTCTGTCTGTTGGACAGCTTCTGTTGGACAGCTTCTGTTGGACAGCTTCTGTTGGACAGCTTCTGTCTGTTGGACAGCTTCTGTCTGTTGGACAGCTTCTGTCTGTTGGACAGCTTCTGTCTGTTGGACAGCTTCTGTCTGTTGGACAGCTTCTGTTGGACAGCTTCTGTCTGTTGGACAGCTTCTGTTGGACAGCTTCTGTTGGACAGCTTCTGTTGGACAGCTTCTGTTGGACAGCTTCTGTTGGACAGCTTCTGTCTGTTGGACAGCTTCTGTTGGACAGCTTCTGTTGGACAGCTTCTGTCTGTTGGACAGCTTCTGTCTGTTGGACAGCTTCTGTTTGTTGGACAGCTTCTGTTGGACAGCTTCTGTTGGACAGCTTCTGTTGGACAGCTTCTGTTGGACAGCTTCTGTCTGTTGGACAGCTTCTGTCTGTTGGACAGCTTCTGTCTGTTGGACAGCTTCTGTCTGTTGGACAGCTTCTGTTGGACAGCTTCTGTCTGTTGGACAGCTTCTGTTGGACAGCTTCTGTCTGTTGGACAGCTTCTGTCTGTTGGACAGCTTCTGTTGGACAGCTTCTGTTGGACAGCTTCTGTTGGACAGCTTCTGTCTGTTGGACAGCTTCTGTTGGACAGCTTCTGTTGGACAGCTTCTGTTGGACAGCTTCTGTTGGACAGCTTCTGTCTGTTGGACAGCTTCTGTTGGACAGCTTCTGTTGGACAGCTTCTGTCTGTTGGACAGCTTCTGTTGGACAGCTTCTGTCTGTTGGACAGCTTCTGTTGGACAGCTTCTGTTGGACAGCTTCTGTTGGACAGCTTCTGTCTGTTGGACAGCTTCTGTCTGTTGGACAGCTTCTGTCTGTTGGACAGCTTCTGTCTGTTGGACAGCTTCTGTCTGTTGGACAGCTTCTGTTGGACAGCTTCTGTCTGTTGGACAGCTTCTGTTGGACAGCTTCTGTTGGACAGCTTCTGTTGGACAGCTTCTGTTGGACAGCTTCTGTCTGTTGGACAGCTTCTGTTGGACAGCTTCTGTTGGACAGCTTCTGTCTGTTGGACAGCTTCTGTCTGTTGGACAGCTTCTGTTTGTTGGACAGCTTCTGTTGGACAGCTTCTGTTGGACAGATTCTGTTGGACAGCTTCTGTTGGACAGCTTCTGTTGGACAGCTTCTGTCTGTTGGACAGCTTCTGTTGGACAGCTTCTGTTGGACAGCTTCTGTTGGACAGCTTCTGTTGGACAGCTTCTGTTGGACAGCTTCTGTTGGACAGCTTCTGTCTGTTGGACAGCTTCTGTTGGACAGCTTCTGTTGGACAGCTTCTGTCTGTTGGACAGCTTCTGTTGGACAGCTTCTGTCTGTTGGACAGCTTCTGTTGGACAGCTTCTGTCTGTTGGACAGCTTTTGTCTGTTGGACAGCTTCTGTCTGTTGGACAGCTTCTGTTGGACAGCTTCTGTTGGACAGCTTCTGTTGGACAGCTTCTGTCTGTTGGACAGCTTCTAATTTTTGGACAGCTTCTGTTGGACAGCTTCTGTCTGTTGGACAGCTTCTGTTGGACAGCTTCTGTTGGCCGGCTTCTGTTGGACAGCTTCTGTTGGACAGCTTCTGTTGGACAGCTTCTGTTGGACAGCTTCTGTTGGACAGCTTCTGTCTGTTGGACAGCTTCTGTCTGTTGGACAGCTTCTGTCTGTTGGACAGCTTCTGTCTGTTGGACAGCTTCTGTCTGTTGGACAGCTTCTGTTGGACAGCTTCTGTCTGTTGGACAGCTTCTGTTGGACAGCTTCTGTTGGACAGCTTCTGTCTGTTGGACAGCTTCTGTTGGACAGCTTCTGTTGGACAGCTTCTGTCTGTTGGACAGCTTCTGTCTGTTGGACAGCTTCTGTCTGTTGGACAGCTTCTGTCTGTTGGACAGTTTCTGTCTGTTGGACAGCTTCTGTTGGACAGCTTCTGTCTGTTGGACAGCTTCTGTCTGTTGGACAGCTTCTGTTGGACAGCTTCTGTTGGACAGCTTCTGTTGGACAGCTTCTGTTGGACAGCTTCTGTTGGACAGCTTCTGTCTGTTGGACAGCTTCTGTTGGACAGCTTCTGTCTGTTGGACAGCTTCTGTTGGACAGCTTCTGTTGGACAGCTTCTGTTGGACAGCTTCTGTCTGTTGGACAGCTTCTGTCTGTTGGACAGCTTCTGTCTGTTGGACAGCTTCTGTTGGACAGCTTCTGTCTGTTGGACAGCTTCTGTTGGACAGCTTCTGTTGGACAGCTTCTGTTGGACAGCTTCTGTCTGTTGGACA